>NW_027513097.1:152791-275280 GCF_048772815.1 Callospermophilus lateralis
AGCTCTTTGAACCTTGACAACATAAAGGAGTTCTCAGTTTTGACTTAAGATTTGTTTCCTCTTCAAGTAGCCCTAAGCCGAGACTGTGGAAAAGCACTTTCATTGAGAGGGGTTGCCAAGCTTCCAAGAAATTACAAGATTCCGAAATACCAGCAAATATTATTACACCCAATCTTGATGATACTTTGTGGTAATGATCGGTACACAAATCCCACTTGTCTCACCAAATTTTGTTCTTCTAGTTTGAAGCGTTCGTCTACAGTAGCAGTTTTTATATTTAGGTTTCACTCTGTTTTCTGCTATATAGATAGATGAATTTTGAACTCTAAATCCAAAATGGTTTGTAGTAGCTCTTTGAAACTTGACAAAATAAAAGAGTTCTCTGTTTTGTCTCTATGATTTTTTTCCTCTACATGTAGCCCTAGGCACAGACGGTGGAAAAGCACTTTCATTGAGAGGGGTTGCCTAGGTTCCAAGAAAATACGAGTTTCCGAAATAGCAGCAAATATTTTTTTCACCCAATCTTGATGATGCGTGGTGGTAATGACAAGTCCACAAATCCCACTTGACTCACCAAATTTTGTTCTTCTAGGTTGAAGCATTCGTTTACAGTAGCAGTTTTTATATGTAGATTTCACTCTGTTCTCTGCTATATAGATAGATGAATTTGGAACTCTAAATCCAACATGGTTTGTAGTAGCTCTTTGAAACTTGACAAAATAAAGGAGTTCTAAGTTTTGTCTCTATTGTTTGTTTCCTCTTCAAGCAGCCCTAGGCACAGACGGTGGAAAAGCACTTTCATTGAGAGGGGTTGCCTAGCTTCCAAGAAAATAAGAGTTTCTGAAATACCAGCAAATATTTTTTCACCCAATCTTGATGATTCGTGGTGGTAATGACTAGTTCACAAATTACACTTGGCTCACCAAATTTTGTTCTTCTAGGTTGAAGCATTCGTTTACAGTAGCAGTTTTTATATTTAGATTTCACTCTGTTCTCTGCTATATAGATAGATGAATTTGGAACTCTACATCCAACATGCTTTGTAGGAGCTCTTTGAAACTTGAAAAATAAAGGAGTTCTAAATTTTTTCTCTATTGTTTTTTTCCTCCTCAAGTAGCCCTAGGCACAGACGGTGGAAAAGAACTTTCATTGAGAGGGGTTGCGAAACTTCTAAGAAATAACCAGTTTCCGAAATACCAGCAAATATTTTTTAACCCAATGTTGATGATACTTGGTGGTAATGATCAGTACACAAATCCCACTTGGCTCACCAAATTTTGTTCTTCTAGGTTGAAGCGTTCGTCTACAGTAGCAGTTTTTATATTTAGGTTTCACTCTGTTCTCTGCTATGTAGATAGATGAATTTGGAACTCTAAATCCAACATGGTTTGTAGTAGCTCTTCGAAACTTGACAAAATAAAGGAGTTCTACGTTTTGTCTCTATGGTTTGTTTCCTCTTCAAGTAGCCCTAGGCACAGACGGTGGAAAAGCACTTTCATAGAGAGGGGTTGCCAAGCTTCTAAGAAATAACGAGTTTCCGAAATACCAGCAAATATTTTTTCACCCAATCTTGATGATACGTGGTGGTATGATCTGTACACAAATCCCACAAGGCTCACCAATTTGTTCTTCTAGGTTGAAGCTTTCGTCTACTGTAGTAATTTTTTATTTAAGTTTCCCTCTGTTCTCTCCTATATAGATAGATGAATTTGGAACTCTAAATCCAACATGGTTTGCAGTAGCTCTTTGAAACTTCACAAAATAAAGTAGTTCTCAGTTTTGTCTCTATGTTTTGTTTTCACTTAAAGTAGTCCTAGGCACAGACTGTGGAAAAGCACTTTCATTGAGAGGGGTTGCCAAGCTTCTAAGAAATAACGAGTTTCCGAAATACCAGCAAACATTTTATCACCCAATCTTGCTGATACTTGGTGGTAAGGACAAGTCCACAAATCCCACATGGCTCACCAAATTTTGTTCTTTTAGTTTGAAGCATTCGTTTACAGTAGCAGTTTTTATTTTTAGGTTTCACTCTGTTCCCTCCTATATATATAGATGAATTTGGAGGTCTAAATCCAACATGGTTTGTAGTAGCTCTTTGAAACTTTACAAAATACAGAAGTTCTCAGTTTTGACTCTATGGTTTGTTTCCGCTTCAGTGTAGCCCTAAGAAGAGACTGTGGAAAAGCACTTTCATTGAGAGGGGTTGCCAAGCTTCCAAGAAATTACGAGTTTCCGAAATACCAGCAAATATTTTTTCACCCAATCTTGATATACTTGGTGGTAATTATCGGTACACAAATCCCACTTTACTTACCAAATTTTGTTCTTCTAGGTTGATGCGTTCGTTTTCAGTAGCAGTTTTTATTTTTAGGTTTCACTCTGTTCTCTCCTATATAGATAAATGAATTTGGAACTCTAAATCCAACATGGATTGTAGTAGCTCTTTGAAACTTGACAAAATAAAGGACTTCTCAGTTTTGTCTCTATGGTTTGTTTGCTCTTCAAGTAGCCCTGGCACAGACTGTGGAAAAGCACTTTCATTGAGAGGGGTTGACAAGCTTAAAAGAAATAACGATTTTCCGAAATACCAGCAAATATTTTTTCACCCAATCTTGCTGATACTTGGTTGTAAGGACAAGTACACAAATCCCACTTGGCTCACCAAATTTTGTTCTTCTAGGTTGAAGCCTTTGTCTACAGTAGCAGTTTTTATTTTTAGGTTTCACTCTGTTCTCTCCTATATAGATAGATGAATTTGGAACTCTAAATCCAACATAGTTTGTAGTAGCTCTATGAAACTTGACAAATAAAGGAGTTCTCAGTTTTGTCTCTATGATTTTTTTCCGCTTCAGTGTAGCCCTAAGCAGAGACTGTGGAAAAGCACTTTCATTGAGAGGGGTGGCCAAGCTTCCAAGAAATTACGAGATTCCGAAATATCAGCAAATATTTTTATACCCAATCTTTATGATACTTGGTGGTAATGATCGGTACACAAATCCCACTTGTCTCACCAAATTTTGTTCTTCTAGGTTGAAGCGTTCGTCTTCGGTAGCAGTTTTTATTTTTAGGTTTCACTCTGTTCTCTCCTATATAGATAGATGAATTTGGAACTCTAAATCCAACATGGTTTGTAGTAGGTCTTTGAAACTTGACAAAATAAAGGAGTTCTCAGTTTTGCCTCTATGATTTTTTTCCTCTTCAAGTAGCCCTAGGCACAGACGGTGGAAAAGCACTTTCATTGAGAGGGGTTGCCTAGCTTCCAAGAAAATACGAGTTTCCGAAATACCAGCAAATATTTTTTCACCCAATCTTGATGATTCGTGGTGCTAATGACTAGTTCACAAATCACACTTGGCTCACCAAATTTTGTTCTTCTAGGTTGAAACATTCGTTTACAGTAGCAGTTTTCATATTTAGATTTCACTCTGTTCTCTGCTATATAGATAGATGAATTTGGAACTCTACATCCAACATGCTTTGTAGTAGCTCTTTGAAACTTGAAAAATAAAGGAGTTCTAAATTTTGTCTCTATTGTTTGTTTCCTCCTCAAGTAGCCCTAGGCACAGACGGTGGAAAAGAACTTTCATTGAGAGGGGTTGCGAAACTTCTAAGAAATAACGAGTTTCCGAAATACCAGCAAATATTTTTTAACCCAATGTTGATGATACTTGGTGGTAATGATCAGTACACAAATCCCACTTGGCTCACCAAATTTTGTTCTTCTAGGTTGAAGCGTTCGTCTACAGTAGCAGTTTTTATATTTAGGTTTCACTCTGTTCTCTGCTATGTAGATAGATGAATTTGGAACTCTAAATCCAACATGGTTTGTAGTAGCTCTTCGAAACTTGACAAAATAAAGGAGTTCTACGTTTTGTCTCTATGGTTTGTTTCCTCTTCAAGTAGCCCTAGGCACAGACGGTGGAAAAGCACTTTCATAGAGAGGGGTTGCCAAGCTTCTAAGAAAAAACGAGTTTCCGAAATACCAGCAAATATTTTTTAACCCAATGTTGATGATACTTGGTGGTATGATCAGTCCACAAATCCCACAAGGCTCTCCAATTTGTTCTTCTATGTTGAAGCTTTCGTCTACTGTAGTAATTTTTTATTTAAGTTTCCCTCTGTTCTCTCCTATATAGATAGATGAATTTGGAACTCTAAATCCAACATGGTTTGCAGTAGCTCTTTGAAACTTGACAAAATAAAGTAGTTCTCAGTTTTGTCTCTATGATTTGTTTCCGCTTCAAGTAGCCCTAAGCAGAGACTGTTCAAAAGCACTTTCATTGAGAGGGGTTGCCAAGCTTCCAAGAAATTACGAGTTTCCGAAAAACCAGCAAATATTTTTTAACCCAATGTTGATGATACTTGGTGGTATGATCAGTCCACAAATCCCACAAGGCTCACCAATTTGTTCTTCTAGGTTGAAGCTTTCGTCTACTGTAGTAATTTTTTTATTTAAGTTTCCCTCTGTTCTCTCCTATATTGATAGATAAATTTGGAACTCTAAATCCAACATGGTTTGTAGTAGCTCTTTGAAACTTGACAAAATAAAGGAGTTTTCAGTTTTGTCTCTATGATATGTTTCCGTTTCATATAGCCCTAAGCAGAGACTGTGGAAAAGCACTTTCATTGAAAGGGGTTGCCAAGCTTCCAAGAAAATACGAGTTTCCGAAATACCAGCAAATATTTTTTCACCCAATCTTGATGATACTTGGTGGTAATGATCGGTACACAAATCCCACTTGTCTCACCAAATTTTGTTCTTCTCGGTTGAAGGTTCGTCTACAGTAGCAGTTTTTATATTAGATTTCACTCTGTTCTCTGTTATATAGACAGATGAATTTGGAACTCTAAATCCAACATGGTTTGTAGTAGTTCTTTGAAACTTGACAAAATAAAGGAGTTCTCAGTTTTGTCTCTCTGATTTGTTTCCTCTTCAAGTAGCCCTAGGCACAGACGGTGGAAAAGCACTTTCATTGAGAGGGGTTGCCAAGCTTCCAAGAAAATACGAGTTTCTGAAATACCAGAAAATATTTTTTCACCCAATCTTGATGATGCGTGGTGGTAATGACAAGTCCACAATTCCCACTTGGCTCACCAAATTTTGTTCTTCTAGGTTGAAGCGTTCGTTTACAGTAGCAGTTTTTATATTTAGGTTTCACTCTGTTCTCTGCTATATAGATTAATGAATTTGGAACTCTAAATCCAACATGGTTTGTAGTAGCTCTTTGAAACTTGACAAAATAAAGGAGTTCTAAGTTTTGTCTCTATGGTTTGTTTCCTCTTCAAGTAGCCCTAGGCACAGACGGTGTAAAAGCACTTTCATTGAGAGGGGTTGCCAAGCTTCTAAGAAATAACGAGTTTGCGAAACACCAGCAAATATTTTTTCAACCAATGTTGATGATACGTGGTGGTAATGATCGGTATACAAATCCCACTTGACTCACCAAATTTTATTCTTCTAGGTTGATGCGTTCGTTTTCAGTAGCAGTTTTTATTTTTAGGTTTCGCTCTGTTCTCTATTATATAGATAGATGAATTTGGAACTCTAAATCCAACATGGTTTGTAGTAGCTCTTTGAACCTTGACAACATAAAGGAGTTCTCAGTTTTGACTTAAGATTTGTTTCCTCTTCAAGTAGCCCTAAGCCGAGACTGTGGAAAAGCACTTTCATTGAGAGGGGTTGCCAAGCTTCCAAGAAATTACAAGATTCCGAAATACCAGCAAATATTATTACACCCAATCTTGATGATACTTTGTGGTAATGATCGGTACACAAATCCCACTTGTCTCACCAAATTTTGTTCTTCTAGTTTGAAGCGTTCGTCTACAGTAGCAGTTTTTATATTTAGGTTTCACTCTGTTTTCTGCTATATAGATAGATGAATTTTGAACTCTAAATCCAACATGGTTTGTAGTAGCTCTTTGAAACTTGACAAAATAAAAGAGTTCTCTGTTTTGTCTCTATGATTTTTTTTCTCTACATGTAGCCCTAGGCACAGACGGTGGAAAAGCACTTTCATTGAGAGGGGTTGCCTAGGTTCCAAGAAAATACGAGTTTCCGAAATAGCAGCAAATATTTTTTTCACCCAATCTTGATGATGCGTGGTGGTAATGACAAGTCCACAAATCCCACTTGACTCACCAAATTTTGTTCTTCTAGGTTGAAGCATTCGTTTACAGTAGCAGTTTTTATATGTAGATTTCACTCTGTTCTCTGCTATATAGATAGATGAATTTGGAACTCTAAATCCAACATGGTTTGTAGTAGCTCTTTGAAACTTGACAAAATAAAGGAGTTCTAAGTTTTGTCTCTATTGTTTGTTTCCTCTTCAAGCAGCCCTAGGCACAGACGGTGGAAAAGCACTTTCATTGAGAGGGGTTGCCAAGCTTCTAAGAAATAACGAGTTTCCGAAATACCAGCAAATATTTTTTAACCCAATCTTGCTGATACTTGGTGGTAATGATCAGTACACAAATCCCACTTGGCTCACCAAATTTTGTTCTTTAGTTTGAAGCATTCGTTTACAGTAGCAGTTTTTATATTTAGGTTTCACTCTGTTCTCTGCTATATAGATAGATGAATTTGGAACTCTAAATCCAACATGGTTTGTAGTAGCTCTTTGAAACTTGACAAAATAAAGGAGTTCTAAGTTTTGTCTCTATGGTTTGTTTCCTCTTCAAGTAGCCCTTGGCACAGACGGTGGAAAAGCACTTTCATTGAGAGGGGTTGCCAAGCTCTAAGAAATAACGAGTTTCCGAAATACCAGCAAATATTATTTAACCCAATGTTGATGATACTTGGTGGTAAGGACAAGTCCACAAATCCCACATGGCTCACCAAATTTTGTTCTTTTAGTTTGAAGCATTCGTTTACAGTAGCAGTTTTTATATTTAGGTTTCACTCTGTTCCCTCCTATATATATAGATGAATTTGGAGCTCTAAATCCAACATGGTTTGTAGTAGCTCTTTGAAACTTGACAAAATAAAGAAGTTCTCAGTTTTGTCTCTATGGTTTGTTTCCGCTTCAGTGTAGCCCTAAGAAGAGACTGTGGAAAGCACTTTCATTGAGAGGGGTTGCCAAGCTTCCAAGAAATTACGAGATTCCAAAATACCAGCAAATATTTTTACACACAATCTTGATGATACTTGGTGGTAATTATCGGTACACAAATCCCACTTTACTCACCAAATTTTGTTCTTCTAGGTTGATGCGTTCGTTTTCAGTAGCAGTTTTTATTTTAGGTTTCACTCTGTTCTCTCCTATATAGATAAATGAATTGGAACTCTAAATCCCAACATGGTTTGTAGTAGCTCTTTGAAACTTGACAAAATAAAGGACTTCTCAGTTTTGTCTCTATGGTTTGTTTGCTCTTCAAGTAGCCCTGGCACAGACTGTGGAAAAGCACTTTCATTGAGAGGGGTTGACAAGCTTAAAAGAAATAACGATTTTCCGAAATACCAGCAAATATTTTTTCACCCAATCTTGCTGATACTTGGTTGTAAGGACAAGTACACAAATCCCACTTGGCTCACCAAATTTTGTTCTTCTAGGTTGAAGCCTTTGTCTACAGTAGCAGTTTTTATTTTTAGGTTTCACTCTGTTCTCTCCTATATAGATAGATGAATTTGGAACTCTAAATCCAACATAGTTTGTAGTAGCTCTATGAAAACTTGACAAAATAAAGGAGTTCTCAGTTTTGTCTCTATGATTTTTTTCCGCTTCAGTGTAGCCCTAAGCAGAGACTGTGGAAAAGCACTTTCATTGAGAGGGGTGGCCAAGCTTCCAAGAAATTACAAGATTCCGAAATATCAGCAAATATTTTTACACCCAATCTTTATGATACTTGGTGGTAATGATCGGTACACAAAATCCCACTTGTCTCACCAAATTTTGTTCTTCTAGGTTGAAGCGTTCGTCTACAGTAGCAGTTTTTATTTTTAGGTTTCACTCTGTTCTCTCCTGTATAGATAGATGAATTTGGAACTCTAAATCCAACATGGTTTGTAGTAGGTCTTTGAAACTTGACAAAATAAAGGAGTTCTCAGTTTTGCCTCTATGATTTTTTTCCTCTTCAAGTAGCCCTAGGCACAGACGGTGGAAAAGAACTTTCATTGAGAGGGGTTGCGAAACTTCTAAGAAATAACGAGTTCCGAAATACCAGCAAATATTTTTTAACCCAATGTTGATGATACTTGGTGGTATGATCAGTCCACAAATCCTACAAGGCTCACCAATTTGTTCTTCTAGGTTGAAGCTTTCGTCTACTCTAGTAATTTTTTATTTAAGTTTCCCTCTGTTCTCTCCTATATAGATAGATGAATTTGGAACTCTAAATCCAACATGGTTTGCAGTAGCTCTTTGAACCTTGACAAAATAAAGTAGTTCTCAGTTTTGTCTCTATGATTTGTATCCGCTTCAAGTAGCCCTAAGCAGAGACTGTGGAAAAGCACTTTCATTGAGAAGGGTTGCCAAGCTTCCAAGAAATTACGATTTTCCGAAATACCAGCAAATATTTTTTCACCCAATCTTGATGATACTTGGTGGTAATGACAAGTTCACAATTCCCACTTGGCTCACCAAATTTTGTTCTTCTAGATTGAAGCGTTCGTTTACAGTAGCAGTTTTCATTTTAGGTTGCACTCTGTTCTCTCCTATATTGATAGATAAATTTGGAACTCTAAATCCAACATGGTTTGTAGTAGCACTTTGAAACTTGACAAAATAAAGGAGTTTTCAGTTTTGTCTCTATGATATGTTTCCGTTCATATAGCCCTAAGCAGAGACTGTGGAAAAGCACTTTCATTGAAAGGGGTTGCCAAGCTTCCAAGAAAATACGAGTTTCCGAAATACCAGCAAATATTTTTTCACCCAATCTTGATGATACTTGGTGGTAATGATCAGTACACAAATCCCACTTGTCTCACCAAATTTTGTTCTTTTCGGTTGAAGGTTCGTCTACAGTAGCAGTTTTTATATTTAGGTTTCACTCTGTTCTCTGTTATATAGACAGATGAATTTGGAACTCTAAATCCAACATGGTTTGTAGTAGTTCTTTGAAACTTGACAAAATAAAGGAGTTCCAGTTTTGTCTCTCTGATTTGTTTCCTCTTCAAGTAGCCTAGGCACAGACGGTGGAAAAGCACTTTCATTGAGAGGGGTTGCCAAGCTTCCAAGAAAATACGAGTTTCCGAAATACCAGCAAATATTTTTTCACCCAATCTTGATGATGCGTGGTGTAATGACAAGTCCACAATTCCCACTTGGCTCACCAAATTTTGTTCTTCTAGGTTGAAGCGTTCGTTTACAGTAGCAGTTTTTATATTTAGGTTTCACTCTGTTCTCTGCTATATAGATTAATAAATTTGGAACTCTAAATCCAACATGGTTTGTAGTAGCTCTTTGAAACTTGACAAAATAAAGGAGTTCTAAGTTTTGTCTCTATGGTTTGTTTCCTCTTCAAGTAGCCCTAGGCACAGACGGTGGAAAAGCACTTTCATTGAGAGGGGTTGCCAAGCTTCTAAGAAATAACGAGTTTGCGAAATACCAGCAAATATTTTTTCAACCAATGTTGATGATACGTGGTGGTAATGATCGGTATACAAATCCCACTTGACTCACCAAATTTTATTCTTCTAGGTTGATGCGTTCGTTTTCAGTAGCAGTTTTTATTTTTAGGTTTCACTCTGTTCTCTATTATATAGATAGATGAATTTGGAACTCTTAATCCAACATGGTTTGTAGTAGCTCTTTGAAACTTGACAACATAAAGGAGTTCTCAGTTTTGACTTAAGATTTGTTTCCTCTTCAAGTAGCCCTAAGCCGCGACTGTGGAAAAGCACTTTCTCTGAGAGGGGTTGCCAAGCTTCCAAGAAATTACAAGATTCCGAAATACCAGCAAATATTTTTACACCCAATCTTGATGATACTTTGTGGTAATGATCGGTACACAAATCCCACTTGTCTCACCAAATTTTGTTCTTCTAGTTTGAAGCGTTCGTCTACAATAGCATTTTTTATATTTAGGTTTCACTCTGTTTTCTGCTATATAGATAGATGAATTTTGAACTCTAAATCCAACATGGTTTGTAGTAGCTCTTTGAAACTTGACAAAATAAAAGAGTTCTCAGTTTTGTATCTATGATTTTTTTCCTCTACAAGTAGCTTTAGGCACAGACGGTGGAAAAGCACTTTCATTGAGAGGGTTTGCCTAGCTTCCAAGAAAATACGAGTTTCCGAAATACCAGCAAATATTTTTTTCACCCAATCTTGATGATGCGTGGTGGTAATGACAAGTCCACAAATCCCACTTGACTCACCAAATTTTGTTCTTCTAGGTTGAAGCATTCGTTTACAGTAGCAGTTTTTATATTTAGATTTCACTCTGTTCTCTGCTATATAGATAGATGAATTTGGAACTCTAAATCCAACATGGTTTGTAGTAGCTCTTTGAAACTTGACAAAATAAAGGAGTTCTAAATTTTGTCTCTATTGTTTGTTTCCTCTTCAAGCAGCCCTAGGCACAGACGGTGGAAAAGCACTTTCATTGAGAGGGGTTGCTAAGCTTCTAAGAAATAACGAGTTTCCGAAATACCAGCAAATATTTTTTCACCCAATCTTGATGATACGTGGTGGTAATGACAAGTACACAAATCCCACTTGGCTCACCAAATTTTGTTCTTCTAGGGTGAAGCGTTCGTTTACAGTAGCAGTTTTTATATTTAGGTTTCACTCTGTTCTCTCCTATATAGATAGATGAATTTGGAACACTAAATCCAACATGGTTTGCAGTAGCTCTTTGAAACTTGACAAAATAATGTAGTTCTCAGTTTTTTCTCTGTGTTTTGTTTTCACTTCAAGTAGTCTTAGGCACAGACTGTGGAAAAGCACTTTCATTGAGAGGGGTTGCCAAGCTTCTAAGAAATAACGAGTTTCCGAAATACCAGCAAACATTTTATCACCAATCTTGCTGATACTTGGTGGTAAGGACAAGTCCACAAATCTCACATGGCTCACCAAATTTTGTTCTTTTAGCTTGAAGCATTCGTTTACAGTACCAGTTTTTATTTTTAGGTTTCACTCTGTTCCCTCCTATATATATAGATGAATTTGGAGCTCTAAATCCAACATGGTTTGTAGTAGCTCTTTGAAACTTGACAAAATAAAGAAGTTCTCAGTTTTGTCTCTATGGTTTGTTTCCGCTTCAGTGTAGCCCTAAGAAGAGACTGTGGAAAAGCACTTTCATTGAGACGGGTTGCCAAGCTTCCAAGAAATTACGAGATTCCGAAATACCAGCAAATATTTATACACACAATCTTGGTGATACTTGGTGGTAATTATCGGTACACAAATCCCACTTTACTCACCAAATTTTGTTCTTCTAGGTTGATGCGTTCGTTTTCAGTAGCAGTTTTTATTTTTAGGTTTCACTCTGTTCTCTCCTATATAGATAAATGAATTTGGAACTCTAAATCCAACATGGTTTGTAGTAGCTCTTTGAAACTTGACAAAATAAAGGACTTCTCAGTTTTGTCTCTATGGTTTGTTTGCTCTTCAAGTAGCCCTGGCACAGACTGTGGAAAAGCACTTTCATTGAGAGGGGTTGACAAGCTTCAAAGAAATAACGATTTTCTGAAATACCAGCAAATATTTTTTCACCCAATCTTGCTGATACTTGGTTGTAAGGACAAGTACACAAATCCCACTTGGCTCACCAAATTTTGTTCTTCTAGGTTGAAGCCTTTGTCTACAGTAGCAGTTTTTATTTTTAGGTTTCACTCTCTTCTCTGCTATATAGATAGATGAATTTGGAACTCTAAATCCACATATTTTGTAGTAGCTCTATGAAACTTGACAAAATAAAGGACTTCTCAGTTTTGTCTCTATGGTTTGTTTGCTCTTCAAGTAGCCCTGGCACAGACTGTGAAAAGCACTTTCATTGAGAGGGGTTGACAAGCTTCAAAGAAATAACGATTTTCTGAAATACCAGCAAATATTTTTTCACCCAATCTTGCTGATACTTGGTTGTAAGGACAAGTACACAAATCCCACTTGGCTCACCAAATTTTGTTCTTCTAGGTTGAAGCCTTTGTCTACAGTAGCAGTTTTTATTTTTAGGTTTCACTCTCTTCTCTGCTATATAGATAGATGAATTTGGAACTCTAAATCCAACATATTTTGTAGTAGCTCTATGAAACTTGACAAAATAAAGGAGTTCTCAGTTTTGTCTCTATGATTTTTTCCGCTTCAGTGTAGCCCTAAGCAGAGACTGTGGAAAAGCACTTATATTGAGAGGGGTGGCCAAGCTTCCAAGAAATTACGAGATTCCGAAATATCAGCATATATTTTTACACCCAATCTTTATGATACTTGGTGGTAATGATCGGTACAGAAATCCCACTTGTCTCACCAAATTTTGTTTTTCTAGGTTGAAGCGTTCGTCTACAGTAGCAGTTTTTATTTTTAGGTTTTTACACTGTTCTCTCCTATATAGATAGATGAATTTGGAACTCAAAATCCAACATGGTTTGTAGTAGGTCTTTGAAACTTGACAAAATAAAGGAGTTCTCAGTTTTGCCTCTATGATTTTTTTCCTCTTCAAGTCGCCCTAGGCACAGACGTTGGAAAAGCACTTTCACTGAGAGGGGTTGCCTAGCTTCCAAGAAAATACGAGTTTCCGAAATACCAGCAAACATTTTATCACCCAATCTTGATGATTCGTGGTGGTAATGACTAGTTCACAATCACACTTGGCTCACCAATTTTGTTCTTCTAGGTTGAAGCATTCGTTTACAGTAGCAGTTTTATATTTAGATTTCACTCTGTTCTCTGCTATATAGATAGATGAATTTGGAACTCTACATCCAACATGCTTTGTAGTAGCTCTTTGAAACTTGAAAAATAAAGGAGTTCTAAATTTTTTCTCTATTGTTTGTTTCCTCCTCAAGTAGCCCTAGGCACAGACGGTGGAAAAGAACTTTCATTGAGAGGGGTTGCGAAACTTCTAAGAAATAACCAGTTTCCGAAATACCAGCAAATATTTTTTAACCCGATGTTGATGATACTTGGTGGTAATGATCAGTACACAAATCCCACTTGGCTCACCAAATTTTGTTCTTCTAGGTTGAAGCGTTCGTCTACAGTAGCAGTTTTTATATTTAGGTTTCACTCTGTTCTCTGCTATGTAGATAGATGAATTTGGAACTCTAAATCCAACATGGTTTGTAGTAGCTCTTCGAAACTTGACAAAATAAAGGAGTTCTACGTTTTGTCTCTATGGTTTGTTTCCTCTTCAAGTAGCCCTAGGCACAGACGGTGGAAAAGCACTTTCATAGAGAGGGGTTGCCAAGCTTCTAAGAAATAACGAGTTTCCGAAATACCAGCAAATATTTTTTAACCCAATGTTGATGATACTTGGTGGTATGATCAGTCCACAAATCCCACAAGGCTCACCAATTTGTTCTTCTAGGTTGAAGCTTTCGTCTACTGTAGTAATTTTTTATTTAAGTTTCCCTCTGTTCTCTCCTATATAGATAGATGAATTTGGAACTCTAAATCCAACATAGTTTACAGTAGCTCTTTGAAACTTGACAAAATAAAGTAGTTCTCAGTTTTGTCTCTATGATTTGTTTCCGCTTCAAGTAGCCCTAAGCAGAGACTGTGGAAAAGCACTTTCATTGAGAGGGGTTGCCAAGCTTCCAAGAAATTACGAGTTTCCGAAATACCAGCAAATATTTTTTCACCCAATCTTGATGATACTTGGTGGTAATGACAAGTTCACAATTCCCACTTGGCTCACCAAATTTTGTTCTTCTAGATTGAAGCGTTCGTTTACAGTAGCAGTTTTCATTTTTACGTTGCACTCTGTTCTCTCCTATATTGATAGATAAATTTGGAACCCTAAATCCAACATGGTTTGTAGTAGCTCTTTGAAACTTGACAAAATAAAGGAGTGTTCAGTTTTGTCTCTATGATATGTTTCCGTTTCATATAGCCCTAAGAAGAGACTGTGGAAAAGCACTTTCATTGAAAGGTGTTGCCAAGCTTCCAAGAAAATACGAGTTTCCGAAATACCAGCAAATATTTTTTCACCCAATCTTGATGATACTTGGTGGTAATGATCGGTACACAAATCCCACTTGACTCACCAAATTTTATTCTTCTAGGTTGATGCGTTCGTTTTCAGTAGCAGTTTTTATTTTTAGGTTTCAATCTGTTCTCTATTATATAGATAGATGAATTTGGAACTCTAAATCCAACATGGTTTGTAGTAGCACTTTGAAACTTGACAACATAAAGGAGTTCTCAGTTTTGACTTAAGATTTGTTTCCTCTTCAAGTAGCCCTAAGCCGAGACTGTGGAAAAGCACTTTCATTGAGAGGGGTTGCCAAGCTTCCAAGAAATTACAAGATTCCGAAATATCAGCAAATATTTTTACACCCAATCTTGATGATACTTTGTGGTAATGATCGGTACACAAATCCCACTTGTCTCACCAAATTTTGTTCTTCTAGTTTGAAGCGTTCGTCTACAGTAGCAGTTTTTATATTTAGGTTTCACTCTGTTTTCTGCTATATAGATAGATGAATTTTGAACTCTAAATCCAACATGGTTTGTAGTAGCTCTTTGAAACTTGACAAAATAAAAGAGTTCTAAGTTTTGTCTCTATGATTTTTTTCCTCTACAAGTAGCCCTAGGCACAGACGGTGGAAAAGCACTTTCATTGAGAGGGTTTGCCTAGCTTCCAAGAAAATACGAGTTTCCGAAATACCAGCAAATATTTTTTTCACCCAATCTTGATGATGCGTGGTGGTAATGACAAGTCCACAAATCCCACTTGACTCACCAAATTTTGTTCTTCTAGGTTGAAGCATTCGTTTACAGTAGCAGTTTTTATATTTAGATTTCACTCTGTTCTCTGCTATATTGATAGATGAATTTGGAACTCTAAATCCAACATGGTTTGTAGTAGCTCTTTGAAACTTGACAAAATAAAAGAGTTCTAAGTTTTGTCTCTATGGTTTGTTTCCTCTTCAAGTAGCCCTTGGCACAGACGGTGGAAAAGCACTTTCATTGAGAGGGGTTGCCAAGCTTCTAAGAAATAACGAGTTTCCGAAATACCAGCAAATATTTTTTAACCCAATGTTGATGATACTTGGTGGTAATGATCAGTTCACAAATCCCACTTGGCTCACCAAATTTTGTTCTTCTAGGTTGAATCGTTCGTCTACTGTAGTAGTTTTTTATTTAGGTTTCCCTCTGTTCTCTCCTATATAGATAGATGAATTTGGAACTCTAAATCTAACATGGTTTGCAGTAGCTCTTTGAAACTTGAAAAAATAAAGTAGTTCTCAGTTTTGTCTCTATGATTTGTTTCCGCTTCAAGTAGCCCTAAGCAGAGACTGTGGAAAAGCACTTTCATTGAGAGGGGTTGCCAAGCTTCCAAGAAATTACAAGTTTCCGAAATACCAGCAAATATTTTTTCACCCAATCTTGATGATACTTGGTGGTAATGACTAGACCACAATTCCCTCTAGGCTAAACAAATTTTGTTCTTCTAGGTTGAAGCGTTCGTTTACAGTAGCAGTTTACATTTTTAGGTTGCACTCCATTCTCTCCTATATTTATAGATAAATTTGGAACTCTAAATCCAACATGGTTTGTAGTAGCTCTTTGAAACTTGACAAAATAAAGGAGTTTTCAGTTTTGTCTCTATGATTTGTTTCCGTTTCATATAGCCCTAAGCAGAGACTGTGGAAAAGCACTTTCATTGAAATGGGTTGACAAGCTTCCAAGAAAATACGAGTTTCCGAAATACCAGCAAATATTTTTTCACCCAATCTTGATGATACGTGGTGGTAAAGACAAGTACACAAATCCCACTTGGCTCATCAAATTTTGTTCTTCTAGGGTGAAGCGTTCGTTTACAGTAGCAGTTTTTATATTTAGGTTTCACTCTGTTCTCTCCTATATAGATAGATGAATTTGGAAACACTAAATCCAACATGGTTTGCAGTAGCTCTTTGAAACTTGACAAAATAAAGTAGTTCTCAGTTTTTTCTCTATGTTTTGTTTCCACTTCAAGTAGTCCTAGGCACAGACTGTGGAAAAGCACTTTCATTGAGAGGGGTTGCCAAGCTTCTAAGAAATAACGAGTTTTCGAAATACCAGCAAACATTTTATCACCCAATCTTGCTGATACTTGGTGGTAAGGACAAGTACACAAATCCCACATGGCTCACCAAATTTTGTTCTTTTAGTTTGAAGCATTCGTTTACAGTAGCAGTTTTTATTTTTAGGTTTCACTCTGTTCCCTCCTATATATATAGATGAATTTGGAGCTCTAAATCCAACATGGTTTGTAGTAGCTCTTTGAAACTTGACAAAATAAAGAAGTTCTCAGTTTTGTCTCTATGGTTTGTTTCCGCTTCAGTGTAGCCTAAGAAGAGACTATGGAAAAGCACTTTCATTGAGAGGGGTTGCCAAGCTTCCAAGAAATTACGAGATTCCGAAATACCAGCAAATATTTTTACACACAATCTTGATGATACTTGGTGGTAATTATCGGTACACAAATCCCACTTTACTCAACAAATTTTGTTCTTCTAGGTTGATGCGTTCGTTTTCAGTAGCAGTTTTTATTTTTAGGTTTCACTCTGTTCTCTCCTATATAGATAAATGAATTTGGAACTCTAAATCCAACATGGTTTGTAGTAGCTCTTTGAAACATGACAAAATAAAGGACTTCTCAGTTTTGTCTCTATGGTTTGTTTGCTCTTCAAGTAGCCCTGGCACAGACTGTGGAAAAGCACTTTCATTGAGAGGGGTTGACAAGCTTCAAAGAAATAACGATTTTCCAAATACCAGCAAATATTTTTTCACCCAATCTTGCTGATACTTGGTTGTAAGGACAAGTACACAAATCCACTTGGCTCACCAAATTTTGTTCTTCTAGGTTTAAGCCTTTGTCTACAGTAGCAGTTTTTATTTTTAGGTTTCACTCTGTTCTCTCCTATATAGATAGATGAATTTGGAACTCTAAATCAAACATAGTTGGTAGTAGCTCTATGAAACTTGACAAAATAAAGGAGTTCTCAGTTTTGTCTCTATGATTTTTTTCCGCTTCAGTGTAGCCCTAAGCAGAGACTGTGGAAAAGCACTTTCATTGAGAGGGGTGGCCAAGCTTCCAAAAAATTATGAGATTCCAAAATACCAGCAAATATTTTACACCCAATATTTATGATACTTGGTGGTAATGATCGGTACACAAATCCCACTTGTCTCACCAAATTTTGTACTTCTAGGTTGAAGCGTTCGTCTACAGTAGCAGTTTTTATTTTTAGGTTTCACTCTGTTCTTTCCTATATAGATAGATGAATTTGGAACTCTAAATCCAACATGGTTTGTAGTAGGTCTTTGAAACTTGACAAAATAAAGGAGTTCTCAGTTTTGCCTCTATGACTTTTTTCCTCTTCAAGTAGCCCTAGGCACAGATGGTGGAAAAGCACTTTCATTGAGAGGGGTTGCCTAGCTTCCAAGAAAATACGAGTTTCCGAAATACCAGCAAATATTTTTTCACCCAATGTTGATGATACGTGGTTGTAATGATCAGTACACAAATCCCACTTGGTTAACCAAATTTTGTTCTTCTAGGTTGAAGCGTTCGTCTACTGTAGCAGTTTTTATAATTAGGTTTCCCACTGTTCTCTCCTATATTGATAGATGAATTTGGAACTCTAAATCCAACCTGGTTTGCAGTAGCTCGTTGAAACTTGACAAAATAAAGTAGTTCTCTGTTTTTTTCTCTATGTTTTGTTTCCTCTTCAAGTAGTCCTAGGCACAGACTGTGGAAAAGCAATTTAATTGAGAGGGGTTGCCAAGCTTCTTACAAATAACGAGTTTACGAAATACCAGCAAATATTTTTTCAACGAATCTTGATGATACTTGGTGGTAATGATCAGTACAAAAATTTCACTTGGCTCACCAAAATTTTGTTCTTCTAGGTTGAAGCTTTCGTGTACAGTAGCAGTTTTTATTTTTAGGTTTCACTGTGTTCTCTCCTATATAGATAGATAAATTTGGAACTCTAAATCCATCATGGTTTTCAGTACCTCTTTGAAACTTGAAAAAATAAAGGAGTTCTCAGTTTTGTCTCTATGTTTTGTTTCCTCTTCAAGTAGCAGTAGGCACTGACTGTGGAAAAGCACTTTCATTGAGAGGGGTTGCCAAGTTTCTAAGAAATAACGAGTTTCCGAAATACCAGCAAATATTTTTTCACCCAATCTTGATGATACTTTGTGGTAAGGAAGGTAAACAAATCCCTCATGGCATACCAAATTTTGTTCTTCTAGGTTGAAGCGTTCGTCTACAGTAGCAGTTTTTATATTTAGTTTTCACTCTGTTCTCTCCTATATAGACAGATGAATTTGGAACTCTAAATCCAACATGGTTTCTAGTAGCTCTTTGAAACTTGACAAAATAAAGGAGTTCTCAGTTTTGTCTCTATGATTTGTTTCCGCTTCAAGTAGCCCTAAGCAGAGGCTGTGGAAAATCCACTTTCAATGAGAGGGGTTGCCAAGCTTCTAAGAAATAACGAGTTTCCGAAACACCAGACAATATTTTTTCACCCAATCTTGATGATACTTGGTGGTAAGGAGAAGTACACAAATCCCACTTGGCTCACCAAATTTTGTTCTTCTAGTTTGAAGCATTCGTGTACAGTAGCAGTTTATATTTTTAGGTTTTAGTTTGTTCTCTAATATATACATAGATGAATTTGGAACTCTAAATCCAACATGGTTTGTAGTAGCTCTTTGAAACTTGACAAAATAAAGGAGTTCTCAGTTTTGTCTCTATGATTTGTTTCGGCTTCGGTGGTAGCCCTAAGCTGAGACTGTGGAAAAGCACTTTCATTGAGAGGGGTTGCCAAGCTTCCAAGAAATTACGAGATTCCGAAATACCAGCAAATATTTTAACACCCAATCTTGATGATACTTGGTGGTAATGATCGGTACACAAATCCCACTTGGCTCACCAAATTTTGTTCTTCTAGGTTGAAGCGTGCGTCTACAGTAGCAATTTTTATATTTAGGTTTCACTCTGTTCTCTCCTATATAGATAGATGAATTTGGAACTCTAAATCCAACATGGTTTGTAGTGGCTTTTTGAAACTTGACAAAATAAAGGAATTCTCTGTTTTGTCTCTATGGTTTGTTTCCTCTTCAAGTAGCCCTAGGCACAGACGGTGGATACGCACTTTCATTGAGTGGGGTTGCCAAGCTTCCAAGAAATTACGAGTTTCCGAAATACCAGCAAATATTTTTTAACCCAATCTTGATGATGCGTGGTGGTAATGACAAGTCCTCAAATCCCACTTGGCTCACAAATTTTGTTCTTTTAGGTTGAAGCGTTCGTTTACAGTAGCAGTTTTCATTTGAAGGTTGCACTCTGTTCTCTCCTATATTGATAGATAAATTTGGAACTCTAAATCCAACATGGTTTGTAGTAGCTCTTTTAAACTTGATAAAATAAAGGAGTTTTCAGTTTTGTCTCTATGATTTGTTTCCGTTTCATGTAGCCCTAAGCAGAGACTGTGGAAAAGCACTTTCATTGAAAGGGGTTGCCAAGCTTCCAGAAATTACGATTTTCCGAAATACCAGCAAATATTTTTTCACCCAATGTTGATGATACGTGGTGGTAATGACAATTACAAAAATCCCACTTGGCTCACCAAATTTGTTCTTCTATGTTGAAGCGTTCGTTTACAGTAGCAGTTTCCAATTTTAGGTTTCACTCCTGTTCTCTCCTATATAGATAGATGAATTTGGAACTCTAAATCCAACATGGTTTGTAGTAGCTCTTTGAAACTTGACAAAATAAAGGAGTTCTCAGTTTTGTCTCTATGGTTTGTTTCCTCTTCAAGTAGTCCTGGGCACAGACTGTGGAAAAGCACTTTCATTGAGAGGGGTTGCCAAGCTTCTAAGAAATAACGAGTTTCCGAAATACCAGACAATATTTTTTCACCCAATCTTGATGATACTTGGTGGTTAGGAGAAGTACACAAATCCCACTTGGCTCACAAAATTTTGTTCTTCTAGGTTGAAGCATTCGTCTACAGAGCAGTTTTTATTTTTAGGTTTCACTCTGTTCTCTCCTATATAGATAGATGAATTTGGAACTCTGAATCCAACATGGTTTCTAGTAGCTCTTTGAAACTTGACAAAGAAAAGGAGTTCTCAGTTTTGTATCTATGATTTGTTTCCACTGCAAGTAGCCCTAAGCAGAGACTGTGGAAAAGCACTTTAATTGAAAAGGGTTGCCAAGATTCCAAGAAATTACGAGTTTCCGAATACCAGCAAATATTTTTTCACCCAATGTTGATGATACTTGGTTGTAATGATCGGTACACAAATCCCACTTGGCTCACCAAATTTTGTTCTTCTAGGTTGAAGCGTTCGTCTACTGTAGCAGTTTTTATAATTAGGTTTCCCACTGTTCTCTCCTATATTGATAGATGAATTTGGTACTCTAAATCCAACATGGTTTGCAGTAGCTCGTTGAAACTTGACAAAATAAAGTAGTTCTCTGTTTTGTCTCTATGTTTTGTTTCCTCTTCAAGTAGTCCTAGGCACAGACTGTGGAAAAGCACTTTCATTGAGAGGGGTTGCCAAGCTTCTAACAAATAACGAGTTTCCGAAATACCAGGAAATATTTTTTCACCGAATCTTGATGATACTTGGTGGTAATGATCAGTACACAAATCTCACTTGCTCACCAAATTTTGTTCTTCTAGGTTGAAGCTTTCGTTGACAGTAGCAGTTTTTATATTTAGGTTTCACTCTGTTCTCTCCTATATAGATAGATGAATTTAAAACTCTAAATCCAACATGGTTTGTATTACCTCTTTGAAACTTGAAAAAATAAAGGAGTTCTCATTTTTGTCTCTATGATTTGTTTCCGCTTCAAGTAGCCGTAAGCATAGATTGTGGAAAAGCACTTTCATTGAGAGGGGTTGCCAAGCTTCCAAGAAATTACGAGTTTCCGAAATACCAGCAAATATTTTTTCACCCAATCTTGATGATACTTGCTGGTAATGATCGGTACACAAATCCCTCTTGGCTCACCAAATTTTTTTCTTCTAGGTTGAAGCATTCGTCTACAGTAGCAGTTTTAATATTAGGTTTCACTCTGATTTCTCCTATATAGATAGATGAATTTGGAACTCTAAATCCAACATGGTTTGTAGCAGCTCTTTGAATCTTGACAAAATAAAGGAGTTCTCAGTTTTGTCTCTATGGTTTGTTTCCTCTTCAAGTAGCCCTAGTCACAGACTGTGGAAAAGCACTTTCATTGAAAGGGCTTGCCAAGCTTCCAAGAAATTACGAGTTTCCAAAATACCAGCAAATATTTTTTCACCCAATCTTGATGATACTTGGTGGTAATTACCAGTACACTAATCCCACTTGGCTCACCAAATTTTGTTCTTCTGGTTTCAAGCGTTCATCTACAGTAGCAGTTTTTATATTTAGGTTTCACTTTGTTCTCTGCTATATAGATGGATGAATTTGGAACCCTAAATCCAACATGATTTGTAGTAGCTCTTTGAAACTTGACAAAAGAAAGGAGTTCTCAGTTTTGTCTCTATGGTTTGTTTCCTCTTCAATTAGCCCTAGGCACCGACGGTGGAAAAGCACTTTCATTGAGAGGGGTTGCCAATCTTCCAAGAAATAACGAGTTTCCGAAATACCAGCAAATATTTTTTCACCCAATCTTGATGATATTTGGTGATAATGATCAGTACACAAATCCCACTTGGCTCACCAAATTTTGTTCTTCTAGGTTTAAGCGTTCCTCTACTGTAGCAGTTTTTATAATTAGGTTTCCCACTGTTCTCTCCTATATTGATAGATGAATTTGGAACTCTAAATCCAACATGGTTTGCAGTAGCTCGTTGAAACTTGACAAAATAAAGTAGTTCTCTGTTTTGTCTCTATGTTTTGTTTCCTCTTCAAGTAGTCCTAGGTACAGACTGTGGAAAAGCACTTTCATTGAGAGGGGTTGCCAAGCTTCTAACAAATAACGAGTTTCCGAAATACCAGCAAATATTTTTTCACCGAATCTTGATGATACTTGGTGGTAATGATCAGTACACAAATCCCACTTGGCTCACCAAATTTTGTACTTCTTGGTTGAAGCTTTCGTTTACAGTAGCAGTTTTTATTTTTAGGTTTCACTCTGTTCTCTCCTATATAGATAGATGAATTAGGAACTCTAAATCCAACATGGTTTGTAGTACCTCTTTGAAACTTGAAAAAATAAAGGAGTTCTCAGTTTTGTCTCGATGTTTTGTTTCCTCTTCAAGTAGCACTAGGGACTGACTGTGGAAAAGCACTTTCATTGAGAGGGGTTGCCAAGCTTCTAAGAAATAACGAGTTTCCGAAATACCAGCAAATATTTTTTCACCCAATCTTGATGATACTTGGTGGTGATGATCGGTACACAAATCCCACTTGGCTCACCAAATTTTGTTCTTCTAGGTTGAAGCGTTCGTCTACAGTAGCAGTTTTTATATTTAGTTTTCACTCTGTTCTCTCCTATATAGACAGATGAATTTGGAACTCTAAATCCAATATGGATTGTAGTAGCTCTTTGAAACTTGACAAAATAAAGGAGTTCTCAGTTTTGTCTCTATGATTTGTTTCCGCTTCAAGTAGCCCTAAGCAGAGGCTGTGGAAAATCCACTTTCATTGAGAGGGGTTGCCAAGCTTCTAAGAAAAAACGAGTTTCCGAAATACCAGCAAATATTTTTTCACCCAATCTTGATGATACTTGCTGGTAATGATCGGTACACAAATCCCACTTGGCTCACCAAATTTTTTTCTTCTAGGTTGAAGCATTCGTCTACAGTAGCAGTTTTTTTATTTAGGTTTCACTCTGTTCTCTGCTATATAGACAGATGAATTTGGAACTCTATTCCAATATGGTTTGTAGTAGCTCATTGAAACTTGTCAAAGTAAAGGAGTTCTCAGTTTTGTCTCTATGATTTGTTTCTGCTTCATGTAGCCCTAAGCAGAGACTGTGGAAAATCACTTTCATTGAAAGGGGTTGCCAAGCTTCCAAGAAATTACGAGTTTCCGAAATACCAGCAAATATTTTTTCACCCAATGTTGATGATACGTGGTGGTAATGATCGGTACACAAATCCCACTTGGCTCACCAAATTTTGTTCTTCTAGGTTGAAGCGTTCGTCTAAAGTAGCAGTATTTATATTTAGGTTTCACTCTGTTCTCTGCTATGTAGATAGATGAATTTGGAACTCTAAATGCAACATGGTTTGTAGCAGCTCTTTGAAACTTGACAAAATAAAGGAGTTCTCAGTTTTGTCTCTATGGTTTGTTTCCTCTTCAAGTAGCCCTAGTCACAGACTATGGAAAAGCACTTTCATTGAAAGGGGTTGCCAAGCTTCCAAGAAATTACGAGTTTCCAAAATACCAGCAAATATTTTTTCACCCAATCTTGATGATACTTGGTGGTAATTACCAGTACACTAATCCACCTTGGCTCACCAAATTTTGTTCTTCTGGTTTCAAGCGTTCATCTACAGTAGCAGTTTTTATATTTAGGTTTCACTTTGTTCTCTGCTATATAGATAGATGAATTTATAACTCTAAATCCAACATGATTTGTAGTTGCTCTTTGAAACTTGACAAAAGAAAGGAGTTCTCAGTTTTGTCTCTATGGTTTGTTTCCTCTTCAATGAGCCCTATGCACCGACGGTGGAAAAGCACTTTCATTCAGAGGGGTTGCCAAGCTTCTAAGAAATAACGAGTTTCCGAAATACCAGCAAATATTTTTCACCCAATGTTGATGATACTTGGTGGTAATGATCAGTACACAAATCCCACTTGGCTCACCAAATTTTGTTCTTCTAGGTTGAAGCATTCGTCTACAGTAGCAGTTTTTATATTTAGGTTTCACTCTGTTCTCTGCTATATAGATAGATGAATTTGGAACTCTAAATCCAACATGGTTTGTAGTAGCTCTTTGAAACATGACAAAATAAAAGAGTTCTCAGTTTTGTCTCTATGGATTGTTTCCTCTCCAAGTAGCCCTAGGCACTGACTGTGGAAAAGCACTTTCATTGAGTGTGGTTGCCAAGCTTCTAAGAAATAACGAGTTTCCGAAATACCAGCAAATATTTTTTCACCCAATCTTGATGATACTTGGTGGTGACGATCGGTACACAAATCCCACTTGGCTCACCAAATTTTGTTCTTCTAGGTTGAAGCGTTCGTTTATAGTAGCAGTATTTATATTTAGGTTTCACTCTGTTCTCTCCTAAATAGATAGATGAATTTGGAACTCTAAATCCAACATGGTTCGTAGTACCTATTTAAAACTTGACAAAATAAAAGTGTTCTCAGTTTTGTCTCCGTGGTTTGTTTCCTCTTCATGTAGCCCTAGCCACAGACTGTGGAAAAGCACTTTCATTGAGAGGGGTTGCCAAGCTTCCAAGAAATTACGAGTTTCCGAAATACCAGCAAATATTTTTTCACCCAATCTTGATGATACTTGCTGGTAATGATCGGTGCACAAATCCCACTTGGCTCACCAAATTTTTTTCTTCTAGGTTGAAGCATTCGTCTACAGTAGCAGTTTTTTTATTTAGGTTTCACTCTGTTCTCTGCTATATAGACAGATGAATTTAGAACTCTAAATCCAATATGGTTTGTAGTAGCTCTTTGAAACTTGACAAAGTAAAGGAGTTCTCAGTTTTGTCTCTATGATTTGTTTCCGCTTCATGTAGCCCTAAGCAGAGATTGTGGAAAAGCACTTTCATTGAAAGGGGTTGCCAAGCTTCCAAGAAATTACGAGTTTCCGAAATACCAGCAAATATTTTTTCACCCAATGTTGATGATACGTGGTGGTAATGATCGGTACACAAATACCACTTGGCTCACCAAATTTTGTTCTTCTAGGTTGAAGCGTTCGTCTAAAGTAGCAGTATTTATATTTAGGTTTCACTCTGTTCTCTGCTATGTAGATAGATGAATTTGGAACTCTAAATCAAACATGGTTTGTAGCAGCTCTTTGAAACTTGACAAAATAAAGGAGTTCTCAGTTTTGTCTCTATGGTTTGTTTCCTCTTCAAGTTGCCCTAGTCACAGACTGTGGAAAAGCACTTTCATTGAAAGGGGTTGCGAAGCTTCCAAGAAATTACGAGTTTCCAAAATACCAGCAAATATTTTTTCACCCAATCTTGATGATACATGGTGGTAATTACCAGTACACTAATCCACCTTGGCTCACCAAATTTTGTTTTTCTGGTTTCAAGCGTTCATCTACAGTAGCAGTTTTTATATTTAGGTTTCACTTTGTTCTCTGCTATATAGATAGATGAATTTGGAACTCTAAATCCAACATGCTTTGTAGTTGCTCTTTGAAACTTGACAAAAGAAAGGAGTTCTCAGTTTTGTCTCTGTGGTTTGTTTCCTCTTCAATGAGCCCTAGGCACCGACAGTGGAAAAGCACTTTCATTGAGAGGGGTTGCCAAGCTTCTAAGAAATAACGAGTTTCCGAAATACCAGCCAATTTTTTTCACCCAATGTTGATGATACTTGGTGGTAATTATCAGTACACAAATCCCACTTGGCTCACCAAATTTTGTTCTTCTAGGTTGAAGCTTTCGTCTACAGTAGCAGTTTTTATATTTAGGTTTCACTCTGTTCTCTGCTATATAGATAGATGAATTTGGAACTCTAAATCCAACGTGGTTTGTAGTAGCTCTTTGAAACATGACAAAATAAAGGAGTTCTCAGTTTTGTCTCTATGGATTGTTTCCTCTTCAAGTAGCCCTAGGCACTGACTGTGGAAAAGCACTTTCATTGAGTGTGGTTTCCAAGCTTCTAAGAAATAACGAGTTTCCGAAATACCAGCAAATATTTTTTCAACCAAACTTGATGATACTTGGTGGTGATGATCACTGCACAAATCCCACTTGGCTCACCAAATTTTGTTCTTCTAGGTTGAAGCACTCGTCTACAGTAGCAGTTTTTATATTTAGGTTTCACGCTGTCTCTCCTATATGGATAAATGAATTTGGAATTCTAAATCCAACATGGTTTGTAGCAGTTCTTTGAAACTTGACATAAGAAAGGAGTTCTCTCTTTTGTCTCTATGGTTTGTTTCCTCTTCAATGGCCCTAGGCACAGACTGTGGAAAAGCACATTCATTGAGAGGGGTTGCCAAGCTTCTAAGAAATAACGAGTTTCTGAAATACCAGCCAATATTTTCTCATCCAATCTTGATGATACTTGGTGGTGATGATCAGTACACAAATCTCACTTGGCTCACCAAAGTTTGTTCTTCTAGTTTGAAGCGTTCGACTACAGTAGCAATTTTTATATTTAGGTTTCACTCTGTTCTCTCCAATATAGATAGATGAATTTGGAACTCTAAATCCAACATGGTTTGCAGTAGCTCTTTGAAACTTGACAAAATAAAGTAGTTCTCAGTTTTGTCTCTATGTTTTGTTTCCTGTTCAAGTAGTCCTAGGCACAGACTGTGGAAAAGCACTTTCATTGAGAGGGGTTGCCAAGCTTCTAAGAAATAACGAGTTTCCGAAATACCAGCAAATATTTTTTCACCCAATGTCGATGATACTTGGTGGTAATGATCGGTACACAAATACCACTTGGCTCACCAAATTTTGTTCTTCTAGGTTGAAGCGTTCGTCTAAAGTAGCAGTATTTATATTTAGGTTTCACTCTGTTCTCTGCTATGTAGATAGATGAATTTGGAACTCTAAATCCAACATGGTTTGTAGCAGCTCTTTGAAACTTGACAAAATAAAGGAGTTCTCAGTTTTGTCTCTATGGTTTGTTTCCTCTTCAAGTAGCCCTAGTCACAGACTGTGGAAAAGCACTTTCATTGAAAGGGGTTGCCAAGCTTCCAAGAAATTACGAGTTTCCAAAATACCAGCAAATATTTTTTCACCCAATCTTGATGATACTTGGTGGTAATTACCAGTACACTAATCCACCTTGGCTCACCAAATTTTGTTCTACTGGTTTCAAGCGTTCATCTACAGTAGCAGTTTTTATATTTAGGTTTCACTTTGTTCTCTGCTATATAGATAGATGAATTTATAACTCTAAATCCAACATGATTTGTAGTTGCTCTTTGAAACTTGACAAAAGAAAGGAGTTCTCAGTTTTGTCTCTATGGTTTGTTTCCTCTTCAATGAGCCCTATGCACCGACGGTGGAAAAGCACTTTCATTCAGAGGGGTTGCCAAGCTTCTAAGAAATAACGAGTTTCCGAAATACCAGCAAATATTTTTCACCCAATGTTGATGATACTTGGTGGTAATGATCAGTACACAAATCCCACTTGGCTCACCAAATTTTGTTCTTCTAGGTTGAAGCGTTCGTCTAAAGTAGCAGTATTTATATTTAGGTTTCACTCTGTTCTCTGCTATGTAGATAGATGAATTTGGAACTCTAAATCCAACATGGTTTGTAGTAGCTCTTTGAAACATGACAAAATAAAAGAGTTCTCAGTTTTGTCTCTATGGATTGTTTCCTCTCCAAGTAGCCCTAGGCACTGACTGTGGAAAAGCACTTTCATTGAGTGTGGTTGCCAAGCTTCTAAGAAATAACGATTTTCCGAAATACCAGCAAATATTTTTTCACCCAATCTTGATGATACTTGGTGGTGACGATCGTACACAAATCCCACTTGGCTCACCAAATTTTGTTCTTCTAGGTTGAAGCGTTCGTTTATAGTAGCAGTATTTATATTTAGGTTTCACTCTGTTCTCTCCTAAATAGATAGATGAATTTGGAACCCTAAATCCAACATGGTTCGTAGTACCTATTTAAAACTTGACAAAATAAAAGTGTTCTCAGTTTTGTCTCCGTGGTTTGTTTCCTCTTCAAGTAGCCCTAGCCACAGACTGTGGAAAAGCACTTTCATTGAGAGCGGTTTCCAAGCTTCTAAGAAATAACGAGTTTCCGAAATACCAGCAAATACTTTTTCAACCAAACTTGATGATACTTGTTGGTGATGATCGGTAAAAAAATCCCACTTGGCTCACCAAATTTTGTTCTTCTGGGTTGAAGAGTTCGTCTACTGTAGCAGTTTTTATATTTAGGTTTCCCTCTGTTCTCTCCTATATAGACAGATGAATTTGAAACTCTAAATCCAACATGGTTAGTAGTAGCTCTTTGAAACTTGACAAAATAAAGGAGTTCTCAGTTTTGTCTCTATGATTTGTTTCTGCTTCAAGTAGCCCTAAGGAGAGACTCGGGAAAAGCACTTTCATTGAGAGGGGTTGCCAAGCTTCCAAGAAATTACGAGTTTCCGAAATACCAGCAAATATTTTTTCACCCAATCTTGGTGATACTCGGTGGTAATGATCGGTACACAAATCCCACTTGGCTCACCAAATTTTGTTCTTGTAGGTTGAAGCGTTCGTCTACAGTAGCAGTTTTTTTATTTAGGTTTCACTCTGTTCTCTGCTATAAAGATAGATGAATTTGGAACTCTAAATCCAACATGGCTTGTAGTAGCTCTTTGAAACTTGACAAAATAACGGAGTTCTCAGTTTTGTCTCTATGGTTTGTTTCCTCTTCAAATAGCCCTAGGCACAGACTGTGGAAAAGCTCTTTCATTGAGAGCGGTTGACAAGCTTCTAAGATATAACGAGTTTCCGAAATACCAGCAAATATTTTTTCCCGCAATCTTGATGACACTTGGTGGTAATGATCAGTACACAAATCCCACTTGGCTCACCAAATTTTGTTCTTCTAGGTTGAAGCGTTCGTCTACAGTAGCAGTTTTTATATTTAGTTTTCACTCTGTTCTCTACTATATAGACAGATGAATTTGGAACTCTAAATTCAATATGGATTGTAGTAGCTCTTTGAACCTTGACAAAATAAAGGAGTTTTCATTTTTGTCTCTATGATTTGTTTCCGCTTCAAGTAGCCGTAAGCATAGACTGTGGAAAAGCACTTTCATTGAGAGGGGTTGCCAAGCTTCCAAGAAATTACGAGTTTCCTAAATACCAGCAAATATTTTTTCACCCAATCTTGCGGATACTTGGAGGTAAGGACAAGTACACAAATTCCACTTGGCTCACCAAATTTTGTTCTTCTAGGTTGAAGCATTCGTCTGCAGTAGCAGTTTTTATATTTAGGTTTCACTCTGTTTTCTGCTATATAGATAGATGAATTTGGAACTCTAAATCCAACATGGTTTGTAGTAGCTCTTTGAAACTTGACAAAATAAAGGAGTTCTCAGTTTTGTCTCTAGGATTTTTTCCTCTTCAAGTAGCCCTAGGCACAGACGGTGGAAATGCACTTTCATTGAGAGGGGTTGCCAATCTTCCAAGAAAATACGAGATTCCGAAATACCAGCAAATATTTTTTCACCCAATCTTGATGATGCATGGTGGTAATGACAAGTCCAAATTCCCACTTGGCTCACCAAATTTTGTTCTTCTATGTTGAAGCGTTTGTTTACTGTAGCTTTTTTCATTTTTATTTTGCACTCTGTTCTCTCATATATTGATAGATAAATTTGGAACTCTAAATCCAACATGGTTTGTAGTAGCTCTTTGAAACTTTACAAAATAAAAGAGTTTTCAGTTTTGTCTCTATGATTTGTTTCCGCTTCATGTAGCCCTAAGCTGAGACTATGGAAAAGCACTTTCATTGAAAGGGGTTGCCAAGCTTCCAAGAAATTACGATTTTCCGAAATACCAGCAAATATTTTTTCACCCAAACATGATGATGCGTGGTGGTAATGACAAGTCCACAATTCCCACTTGGCTCACCAAATTTTGTTCTTCTCAGTTGAAGCGTTCGTTTACAGTAGCAGTTTTCATATTTAGGTTGCACTCTGTTCTCTCCTATATTGATAGATAAATTTGGAACTCTAAATCCAACATGGTTTGTAGTAGCTCTTTGAAACTTGACAAAATAAAGGAGTTTTCAGTTTTGTCTCTATGATTTGTTTCCGTTTCATGTAGCTCTAAGCAGAGGCTGTGGAAAAGCACTTTCATTGAAAGGGGTTGCCAAGCTTCCAAGAAATTACGAGGTTCCGAAATACCAGCAAATATTTTTTCACCCAATGTTGAGGATACGTGGTGGTAATGATCGGTACACAAATCTCAATTGACTCACCAAATTTCGTTCTTCTAGGTTGATGCGTTCGTTTTCAGCAGCAGTTTTTATTTTTAGGTTTCACTCTGTTCTCTCCTATATAGATAGATAAATTTGGAACTCTAAATCCAACATGGTTTGTACTAGCTCTTTGAAACTTGACAAAATAAAGTACTTCTCAGTTTTGTCTCCATGGTTTGTTTCCTCTTCAATTAGCCCTGGCACAGACTGTGGAAAAGCACTTTCATTGAGAGGGGTTGCCAAGCTTCTAAGAAATAACGAGTTTCCGAAATACCAGCAAATATTTTTTCACCCAATCTTGCTGATACTTGGTGGTAAGGACAAGTACACAAATCCCACTTGGCTCACCAAATTCTGTTCTTCTAGGTTGAAGCATTCGTCTACAGTAGCAGTTTTTATTTTTAGGTTTCACTCTGTTCTCTAATATATATATAGATGAATTTGGAACTCTAAATCCAACATGGTTTGTAGTAGCTCTTAGAAACTTGATAAAATAAAGGAGTTCTCATTTTTGTCTCTATGGTTTGTTTCCTCTTCTAGTAGCCCTGGCACAGACTGTGGAAAAGCACTTTAATTGAGAGGGGTTGCCAAGCTTCTAAATATAACGAGTTTCCGAAATACCAGCAAATATTTTTTTCACCCAATCTTGATGATACTTGGTGGTAAGGAAGGTACACAAATCCCACATGGCATACCAAATTTTGTTCTTCTAGGTTGAAGCATTCCGCTACAGTAGCAGTTTTTATTTTTAGGTTTCACTCTGTTCTCTCCTATATAGATAGATGAATTTGGAACTCTAAATCCAACATGGTTTGTAGTAGCTCTTTGAAACTTGACAAAATAAAGGAGTTCTCAGTTTTGTCTCTATGATTTGTTTCCGCTTCAAGTAGCCCTAAGCAGAGACTGTGGAAAACCACTTTCTATGAGAGGGGTTGTCAAGCTTCTAAGAAATAACGAGTTTCCGAAATACCAGATAATATTTTTTCACCCAAACTTGATGATACTTGGTGGTAAGGAGAAGTACAGAAATCCCACTTGGCTCACCAAATTTTGTTCTTCTAGTTTGAAGCATTCGTCTACAGTAGCAGTTTATATTTTTAGGTTTTAGTTTGTTCTGTAATATATATATAGATGAATTTGGAACTCTAAATCTAACAAGGTTTGTAGTAGCTCTTTGAAACTTGACAAAATAAAGGAGTTCTCAGTTTTTTCTCTATGATTTGTTTCCGCTTCAGTGTAGCCCTAAGCAGAGACTGTGGAAAAGCACTTTCATTGAGAGGGGTTGCCAAGCTTCCAAGAAATTACGAGTTTCCGAAATACCAGCAAATATTTTTTCACCCAATCTTGATGATACTTGCTGGTAATGATCGGTACACAAATCCCACTTGGCTCACCAAATTTTGTTCTTCTAGGTTGAAGCGTTCGTCTACAGTAGCAATTTTTATATTTAGGTTTCACTCTTTTCTCTCCTATATAGATAGATGAATTTGGAACTCTAAATCCAACATGGTTTGTAGTGGCTTTTTGAAACTTGAGAAAATAAAGGAATTCTCTGTTTCGTCTCTATGGTTTGTTTCCTCGTCAAGTAGCCCTAGGCACAGACGGTGGATACGCACTTTCATTGAGAGGGGTTGCCAACCTTCCAAGAAATTACTAGTTTCCGAAATACCAGCAAATATTTTTTCACCCAAACTTGATGATACTTGGTGTTTACGATCGGTACACAAATCCCACATGACTCACCAAATTTTATTCTTCTAGGTTGAAGCGTTCGTTTTCAGTTGCAGTTTTTATTTTTAGGTTTCACTCTGTTCTCTCCTATATAGATAGATGAATTTGGAATTCTAAATCCAACATGGTTTGTAGTAGCTCTTTGAAACTTGACAAAATAAAGGAGTTCTCAGTTTTGTCTCTATGGTTTGTTTCCTCTTCAAGTAGCCCTGGCACAGACTGTGGAAAAGCACTTTCATTGAGAGGGGTTGCCAAGCTTCTAAGAAATAATGAGTTTCCGAAACACCAGACAATATTTTTTCACGTAATCTTGATGATACGTGGTGGTTAGGACAAGTACACAAATCCCACTTGGCTCACAAAATTTTGTTCTTCTAGGTTGAATCATTCGTCTACAGTAGCAGTTTTTATTTTTAGGTTTTACTCAGTTCTCTCCTATATAGATAGAAGAATTTGGAACTCTGAATCCAACATGGTTTCTAGTAGCTCTTTGAACCTTGACAAAATAAAGGAGTTCTAAGTTTTGTCTCTATTGTTTGTTTCCTCCTCAAGTAGCCCTAGGCACAGACGGTGGAATAGCACTTTCATTGAGAGGGGTTGCCAAGCTTCTAAGAAATAACGAGTTTCCGATATACCAGCAAATATTTTTTCACCTAATCTTGATGATACTTGGTGGTAATGATCGGTACACAAATCCCACTTGGCTCACCAAATTTTGTTCTTGTAGGTTGAAGTGTTCGTCTACAGTAGCAGTTTTTATATTTAGGTTTCACTCTGTTCTCTGTTATATAGATAGATGAATTTGGAACTCTAAATCTAACATGGTTTGTAGTAGCTCTTTGAAACTTGACAAAATAAAGGAGTTCTCAGTTTTGTCTCTATGATTTGTTTCCTCTTAAAGTAGCCCTAGGAACAGACGTTGGAAAAGCACTTTCATTGAGAGGTGTTGCCAAGCTTCGAAGAAAATACGAGTTTCCGAAATACCAGCAAATATTTTTTCACCCAAACATGATGATGCGTGGTGGTAATGACAAGTCCACAATTCCCACTTGGCTCACCAAATTTTGTTCTTCTAGGTTGAAGCGTTCGTTTACAGTAGCAGTTTTCATTTTTAGGTTGCACTCTGTTTTCTCCTATATTGATAGATAAATTTGGAACTCTAAATCCAACATGGTTTGTAGTAGCTCTTTGAAACTTGACAAAATAAAGGAGTTTTCAGTTTTGTCTCATTGATTTGTTTCCGTTTCATGTAGCTCTAAGCAGAGGCTGTGGAAAAGCACTTTCATTGAAAGGGGTTGCCAAGCTTCCAAGAAATTACGAGGTTCCGAAATACCAGCAAATATTTTTTCACCCAATGTTGAGGATACATGGTGGTAATGATCGGTACACAAATCTCAATTGACTCACCAAATTTCGTTCTTCTAGGTTGATGCGTTCGTTTTCAGTAGCAGTTTTTATTTTTAGGTTTCACTCTGTTCTCTCCTATATGGATAGATAAATTTGGAACTCTAAATCCAACATGGTTTCTACTAGCTATTTGAAACTTGACAAAATAAAGTACTTCTCAGTTTTGTCTCCATGGTTTGTTTCCTCTTCAATTAGCCCTGGCACAGACTGTGGAAAAGCACTTTCATTGAAAGGGGTTGCCAAGCTTCCAAGAAATTACGATTTTCCGAAATACCAGCAAATATTTTTTCACCCAATGTTGATGATACGTGGTGGTAATGACAATTACACAAATCCCACTTGGCTCACCAAATTTTGTTCTTCTAGGTTGAAGCGTTCGTTTACAGTAGCAGTTTTCAATTGTAGGTTTCACTCTGTTCTCTCCTATATAGATAGATGAATTTGGAACTCTAAATCCAACATGGTTTGTAGTAGCTCTTTGAAACTTGACAAAATAAAGGAGTTCTCAGTTTTGTCTCTATGGTTTGTTTCCTCTTCAAGTAGTCCTGGCACAGACTGTGGAAAAGCCCTTTCATTGAGAGGGGTTGCCAAGCTTCTAAGAAATAACGAGTTTCCGAAATACCAGACAATATTTTTTCACCCAATCTTGATGATACTTGGTGGTTAGGACAAGTACACAAATCCCACTTGGCTCACAAAATTTTGTTCTTCTAGGTTGAAGCATTCGTCTACAGTAGCAGTTTTTATTTTTAGGTTTCACTCTGTTCTCTCCTATATAGATAGATGAATTTGGAACTCTGAATCCAACATGGTTTCTAGTAGCTCTTTGAAACTTGACAAAGAAAAGGAGTTCTCAGTTTTGTATCTATGATTTGTTTCCACTGCAAGTAGCCCTAAGCAGAGACTGTGGAAAAGCACTTTCATTGAAAGGGGTTGCCAAGATTCCAAGAAATTACGAGTTTCCGAAATACCAGCAAATATTTTTTCACCCAATGTTGATGATACGTGGTTGTAATGATCGGTACACAAATCCCACTTGGCTCACCAAATTTTGTTCTTCTAGGTTGAAGCATTCGTCTACTGTAGCAGTTTTTATAATTAGGTTTCCCACTCTTCTCTCCTATATTGATAGATGAATTTGGAACACTAAGTCCAACATGGTTTGCAGTAGCTCGTTGAAACTTGACAAAATAAAGTAGTTCTCTGTTTTGTCTCTATGTTTTGTTTCCTCTTCAAGTAGTCCTAGGCACAGACTGCGGAAAAGCACTTTCATTGAGAGGGGTTGCCAAGCTTCTAACAAATAACGAGTTTCCGAAATACCAGCAAATATATTTTCACCGAATCTTGATGATACTTGGTGGTAATGATCAGTACACAAATCCCACTTGGCTCACCAAATTTTGTTCTTCTAGGTTGAAGCGTTCGTCTACTGTAGCAGTTTTTATAATTTGGTTTCCCACTGTTCTCTCCTATATGGATAGATGAATTTGGAACTCTAAATCCAACATGGTTTGCAGTAGCTCGTTGAAACTTGACAAAATAAAGTAGTTCTCAGTTTTGTCTCTATGTTTTGTTTCCTCTTCAAGTAGTCCTAGGCACAGACTGTGGAAAAGCACTTTCATTGAGAGGGGTTGCCAAGCTTCTAACAAATAACGAGTTTCCGAAATACCAGCAAATATTTTTTCACCGAATCTTGATGATACTTGGTGGTAATGATCAGTACACAAATCCCACTAGGCTCACCAAATTTTGTTCTTCTAGGTTGAAGCTTTCGTGTACAGTACCAGTTTTTATTAATAGGTTTCACTGTGTTCTCTCCTATATAGATAGATGAATTTGGAACTCTAAATCCAACATGGTTTTTAGTATCTTTGAAACTTGAAAAAATAAAGGAGTTCTCAGTTTTGTCTCTATGTTTTGTTTCCTCTTCAAGTAGCACTAGGCACTGACTGTGGAAAAGCACTTTCATTGAGAGGGGTTGTCAAGCTTCTAAGAAATAACGAGTTTCCGAAAAACCAGCAAATATTTTTTCACCCAAACTTGATGATACTTGGTGGTAAGGACAAGTACACAAATCCCACTTGGCTCACGAAATTTTGTTCTTCTAGTTTGAAGCATTCGTCTACAGTAGCAGTTTATATTTTTAGGTTTTAGTTTGTTCTCTAATATATATATACATGAATTTGGAACTCTAAATCTAACAAGGTTTGTAGTAGCTCTTTGAAAATTGACAAAATAAAGGAGTTCTCAGTTTTTTCTCTATGATTTGTTTCCTCTTCAGTGTAGCCCTAAGCAGAGACTGTGGAAAAGCACTTTCATTGAGAGGGGTTGCCAAGCTTCCAAGAAATTACGAGATTCCGAAATACCAGCAAATATTTTTACACCCAATCTTGATGATACTTGGTGGTAATGATCGGTACACAAATCCCACTTGGCTCACCAAATTTTGTTCTTCTAGGTTGAAGCGTTCGTCTACAGTAGCAATTTTTATATTTAGGTTTCACTCTTTTCTCTCCTATATAGATAGATGAATTTGGAACTCTAAATCCAACATGGTTTGTAGCGGCTTTTTGAAACTTGAGAAAATAAAGGAATTCTCTGTTTTGTCTCGATGGTTTGTTTCCTCTTCAAGTAGCCCTAGGCACAGACAGTGGATACGCACTTTCATTGAGAGGGGTTGCCAAGCTTCCAAGAAATTACTAGTTTCCGAAATACCAGCAAATATTTTTTCACCCAAACTTGATGATACTTGGTGTTTACGATCGGTACACAAATCCCACATGACTCACCAAATTTTATTCTTCTAGGTTGAAGCGTTCGTTTTCAGTAGCAGTTTTTATTTTTAGGTTTAACTCTGTTCTCTCCTATATAGACAGATGAATTTGGAACTCTAAATCCAATATGGATTGTAGTAGCTCTTTGAAACTTGACAAAATAAAGGAGTTCTCATTTTTGTCTCTATGATTTGTTTCCGCTTCAAGTAGCCGTAAGCATAGACTGTGGAAAAGCACTTTCATTGAGAGTTGTTGCCAAGCTTCCAAGAAATTACGAGTTTCCGAAATACCAGCAAATATTTTTTCACCCAATCTTGATGATACTTGCTGGTAATGTTCGGTACACAAATCCCACTTGGCTCACCAAATTTTTTTCTTCTAGGTTGAAGCATTCGTCTACAGTAGCAGTTTTTTTATTTAGGTTTCACATTGTTCTCTGCTATGTAGACAGATGAATTTTAACTCTATTCCAATATGGTTTGTAGTAGCTCTTTGAAACTTGACAAAGTAAAGGAGTTCTCAGATTTGTCTCTATGATTTGTTTCCGCTTCATGTAGCCCTAAGCAGAGACTGTGGAAAAGCACTTTCATTGAAAGGGGTTGCCAAGCTTCCAAGAAGTTACGAGTTTCCGAAATACCAGCAAATATTTTTTCACCCAATGTTCATGATACGTGGTGGTAATGATCGGTACACAAATACCACTTGGCTCACCAAATTTTGTTCTTCTAGGTTGAAGCGTTGGTCTAAAGTAGCAGTATTTATATTTAGGTTTCACTCTGTTCTCTGCTATGTAGATAGATGAATTTGGAACTCTAAATCCTACATGGTTTGTAGCAGCTCTTTGAAACTTGACAAAATAAAGGAGTTCTCAGTTTTGTCTCTATGGTTTGTTTCCTCTTCAAGTAGCCCTAGTCACAGACTGTGGAAAAGCAATTTCTTTGAAAGGGGTTGCCAAGCTTCCAAGAAATTACGAGTTTCCAAAATACCAGCAAATACTTTTTCACCCAATCTTGATGATACTTGGTGGTAATTACCAGTACACTAATCCACCTTGGCTCACCAAATTTTGTTCTTCTGGTTTCAAGCGTTCATCTACAGTAGCAGTTTTTATATTTAGGTTTCACTTTGTTCTCTGCTATATAGATAGATGAATTTGGAACTCTAAATCCAACATGATTTGTAGTTGCTCTTTGAAACTTGACAAAATAAAGGAGTTCTCAGTTTTGTCTCTATGGTTTGTTTCCTCTTCAATGAGCCCTAGGCACCAACGGTGGTAAAGCACTTTCATTGAGAGGGGTTGCCAAGCTTCTAAGAAATAACGAGTTTCCGAAATACCAGCAAATATTTTTCACCCAATGTTGATGATACTTGGTGGTAATGATCAGTACACAAATCCCACTTGGCTCACCAAATTTTGTTCTTCTAGGTTGAAGCGTTCGTCTACAGTAGCAGTTTTTATATTTAGGTTTCACTCTGTTCTCTGCTATATAGATAGATGAATTTGGAACTCTAAATCCAACATGGTTTGTAGTAGCTCTTTGAAACATGACAAAATAAAGGAGTTCTCAGTTTTGTCTCTATGGATTGTTTCCTCTTCAAGTAGCCCTAGGCACTGACTGTGGAAAAGCACTTTCATTGAGTGTGGTTGCCAAGCATCCAAGAAATTACGAGTTTCCGAAATACCAGCAAATATTTTTTCACCCAATCTTGATGATACTTGGTGGTGACGATCGGTACACAAATCCCACTTGGCTCAACAAATTTTGTTCTTCTAGGTTGAAGCGTTCGTTTATAGTAGCAGTATTTATATTTAGGTTTCACTCTGTTCTCTCCTAAATAGATAGATGAATTTGGAACTCTAAATCCAACATGGTTCGTAGTACCTATTTAAAACTTGACAAAATAAAAGTGTTCTCAGTTTTGTCTCCGTGGTTTGTTTCCTCTTCAAGTAGCCCTAGCCACAGACTGTGGAAAAGCACTTTCATTGAGAGCGGTTTCCAAGCTTCTAAGAAATAACGAGTTTCCGAAATACCAGCAAATATTTTTTCAACCAAACTTGATGATACTTGTTGGTGATGATCGGTAAACAAATCCCACTTGGCTCACCAAATTTTGTTCTTCTGGGTTGAAGAGTTCGTCTACTGTAGCAGTTTTTATATTTAGGTTTCCCTCTGTTCTCTCCTATATAGACAGATGAATTTGAAACTCTAAATCCAACATGGTTAGTAGTAGCTCTTTGAAACTTGACAAAATAAAGGTGTTCTCAGTTTTGTCTCTATGATTTGTTTCTGCTTCAAGTAGCCCTAAGGAGAGACTGGGGAAAAGCACTTTCATTGAGAGGGGTTGCCAAGCTTCCAAGAAATTACGAGTTTCCGAATTACCAGCAAATATTTTTTCACCCAATCTTGGTTATACTCGGTGGTAATGATCGGTACACAAATCCCACTTGGCTCACCAAATTTTGTTCTTGTAGGTTGAAGCGTTCGTCTACAGTAGCAGTTTTTTTTTATTTAGGTTTCACTCTGTTCTCTGCTATATAGATAGATGAATTTGGAACTCTAAATCCAACATGGCTTGTAGTAGCTCTTAGAAACTTGACAAAATAAAGGAGTTCTCAGTTTTGTCTCTATGGTTTGTTTCCTCTTCAAGTAGCCCTAGGCACAGACTGTGGAAAAGCTCATTCATTGAGAGCGGTTGCCAAGCTTCTAAGAAATAACGAGTTTCCGAAATACCAGCAAATATTTTTTCCCGCAATCTTGATGACACTTGGTGGTAATAATCGCTACACAAATCCCACTTGGCTCACCACATTTTGTTCTTCAAGGTTGAAGCGTTCGTCTACAGTAGCAGTTTTTAATTTTAGGTTTTACTCTGTTCTATGCTATATAGATAGATGAATTTGGAACTCTAAATCCAACATGGTTTGTAGCAGCTCTTTGAAACTTGACAAAATAAAGGAGTCCTCTGTTTTGTCTCTATGTTTTGTTTCCTCTTCAAGTAGTCCTAGGCACAGACTGTGGAAAAGCACTTTCATTGAGAAGGGTTGACAAGCTTCCAAGAAATTACGAGTTTCTGAAATACCAGCGAATATTTTTTTACCCAATGTTTATGATACGTAGTTGTAATGATCGGTAAACAAATCCCACTTGGCTCAGCAAATTTTGTTCTTCTTGGTTGAAGCGTTAGTCTACTGTAGCAGTTTTTATAATTAGGTTTCCACTGTTCTCTCCTATATTGATAGATGAATTTGGAACTCTAAAACCAACATGGTTTGCAGTAGCTCTTTGAAACTTGACAAAATAAAGTAGTTCTCTGTTTTGTCTCTATGTTTTGTTTCCTCTTCAAGTAGTCTTAGGCACAGACTGTGGAAAAGCACTTTCATTGAGAGGGGTTGCCAAGCTTCTAACAAATAACGAGTTTCCGAAATACCAGCAAATATTTTTTCACCGAATCTTGATGATACTTGGTGGTAATGATCAGTACACAAATCCCACTTGGCTCACCAAATTTTGTTCTTCTAGGTTGAAGCTTTCGTTTACAGTAGCAGTTTTTATTTTTAGGTTTCACTCTGTTCTCTCCTATATAGATAGATGAACTTGGAACTCTAAATCCAACATGGTTTGTAGTAGCTCTTTGAAACTTGAAAAAATAAAGGAGTTCTCATATTTGGCTCTATGGATTGTTTCCTCTTCAAGTAGCACTAGGCACTGACTGTGGAAAAGCACTTTCATAGAGAGGTGTTGCCAAGCTTCTAAGAAATAACGAGTTTCCGAAATACCAGCAAATATTTTTTCACCCAATCTTGATGATACTTGGTGGTGATGATCGGTACACAAATCCCACTTGGCTCACCAAATTTTGTTCTTTTAGGTTGAAGCGTTCGTCTAAAGTAGCAGTTTTTATATTTAGTTTTCACTCTGTTCTCTCCTATATAGACAGATGAATTTGGAACTCTAAATCCAATATGGATTGTAGTAGCTCTTTGAAACTTGACAAAATAAAGGAGTTCTCATTTTTGTCTCTATGATTTGTCTCCGTTTCAAGTAGCCGTAAGCATAGACTGTGGAAAAGCACTTTCATTGAGAGGGGTTGCCAAGCTTCCAAGAAATTACGAGTTTCCGAAATACCAGCAAATATTTTTTCACCCAATCTTGATGATACTTGGTGGTAATGTTCGGTACACAAATACCACTTGGCTCACCAAATTTTTTTCTTTTAGGTTGAAGCGTTCGTCTAAAGTAGCAGTATTTCTATTTAGGTTTCACTCTGTTCTCTGCTATGTAGATAGATGAATTTGGAACTCTAAATCCAACATGGTTTGTAGCAGCTCTTTGAATCTTGACAAAATAAAGGAGTTCTCAGTTTTGTCTCTATGGTTTGTTTCCTCTTCAAGTAGCCCTAGTCACAGACTGTGGAAAAGCACTTTCATTGAAAGGGGTTGCCAAGCTTCCAAGAAATTACGAGTTTCCGAAATACCAGCAAATATTTTTTCACCCAATGTTGATGATACTTGGTGGTAATGATCAGTACACAAATCCCACTTGGCTCACCAAATTTTGTTCTTCTAGGTTCAAGCGTTCGTCTACAGTAGCAGTTTTTATATTTAGGTTTCACTCTGTTCTCTCCTATATAGATAGATGAATTTGGAACTCTAAATCCAACATGGTTTGTAGTAGCTCTTTGAAACATGACAAAATAAAGGAGTTCTCAGTTTTGTCTCTATGGATTGTTTCCTCTTCAAGTAGCCCTAGGCACTGACTGTGATAGATGAATTTGGAACTCTAAATCCAACATGGTTTTCAGTACCTCTTTGAAACTTGACAAAAAAAAGGAGTTCTCAGTTTTGTCTCTATGGTTTGTTTCCTCTTCAAGTAGCCCTAAGCAGAGATTGTAGAACAGCACTTTCATTGAAAGGGGTTGCCAAGCTTTCAAAATAACGAGTTTCAGAAATACCAGCAAATAGTTTTTCACCCAATAGTGATGATTCTTTTTGGTAATAATCAGTACACAAATCCCATTGGCTGACCAAATTTTGTTCTTCTTTGTTGAAGCGTTCGTCTACAGTAGCATTTTTTATATTTAGGTTTCCCTCTGTTTTCTCCTATACAGATAAATGAATTGGGAAGTCTAAATCCAACATGCTTTGTAGTAGCCCTTTGAATCCTGACAAAAAAAAAGGAGTTCTCAGTTTTGTCTCTATGGTTTGTTTCCTCTTCAATTAGCCCTAGGCACAGACTGTGGAAAAGCACTTTCATTGAGAGGGGTAGCCAAGCTTCTAAGAAAGAACGAGTTTCCGAAATACCAGCAAATATTTTTTCACCCAATCTTGATGATACTTGGTGGTAATGATCAGTACACAAATCCCACTTGGCTCACCAAATTTTGTTCTTCTACGTTGAAGCATTCCTTTACAGTAGCAGTTTTTATTTTTAGGTTTCACTCTGTTCTCTCCTATATGGATAGATGAATTTGGAACTCTAAATCCAACATGCTTTGTAGTAGCTCTTTCTAACTTGAAAAAATAAAGGAGTTCTCAGTTTTGTTTCTATGGTTTATTTCCTCTTCAAGTAGCCCCTGGCACAGACTGTGGAAAAGCAGTTTCAATGAGAGGGGTTGCCAAGCTTCTAAGAAATAAAAAGTTTCGGAAATACCAGCAAATATTTTTTCACCCAATCTTGATGATACTAGGTGGTAATGATCAGTGCACAAATCCCACTTGGCTCAACAAATTGTGTTCTTCTAAGTTGAAGCGTTCGTCTACAGTAGCAGTTTTTATATGTAGGTTTCACTCTGTTCTCTCTTATATAGATAGATGAATTTGAAACTCTAAATCCAACATGGTTTGTAGTAGCTCTTTGAAACTACACAAAATAAAGGAGTTCTCAATTTTGTCTCTATGGTTTGTTTCCTCTTCACGTAGCCCTAGGCACAGACTGTGGAAAAGCACTTTCATTGAGAGGGGTTGCCAAGCTTCTAAGAAATGACGAGTTTCCGAAATACCAGCAAATATTTTTTAACCCAATCTTGATGATACTTGGTGGTAATGATCAGTACAAAAATCCCACTTGGCTCACCAAATTTTGTTCTTCTAGGTTGAAGCGTTCGTCTACAGTAGCAGTTTTTATATTTAGGTTTGCTCTGTTCTCTCCTATATAGATTTATGAATTTGGAACTCCAAATCCAACATGGTTTGTAGTAGCTCTTTGATACTTGAAAAAATAAAGGAGTTCTCAGTTTTGTCTCTATGGTTTGTTTCCTCTTCACGTAGCCCTAGGCACAGACTGTGGAAAAGCACTTTCATTGAGAGGGGTTGCCAAGCTTCTAAGAAATAACGAGTTTCCGAAATACCAGCAAATATGTTTTCACCCAATCTTGATGATACGTGGTGGTAATGATCAGTACACAAATCCCACTTGGCTCACCAAATTTTGTTCTTCTTGGTTGAAGCGTTACTTTACAATAGTAGTTTTTATTTTTAGGTTTCACTCTGTTCTCTCCTATATAGATAGATGAATTTGGAACACTAAATCCAACATGGTGTGTAGTAGCTCTTTGAAACTTGACAAAAATAAGTAGTTCTCAGTTTTGTCTCTATGGTTTGTTTCCTCTTAAAGTAGCCCTAGGCACAGACTGTGGAAAAGCACTTTCATTGAGAGGGGTTGCCAAGCTTCTAAGAAATAACGAGTTTCCGAAATACCAGCAAATATTTTATCACCCAATCTTGATGATACGTGGTTGTAATGACTAGTACACAAATCCCACTTGGCTCTCCAAATTTAGTTCTTCTAGGTTGAAGCGTTCCTTTACAATACCAGTTTTTATTTTTAGGTTTCACTCTGTTCTCTCCAATATGGATAGATAAATTTGGAACTCTAAATCCAACATGGTTTGTAGTAGCTCTTTGAAACTTGAAAAAATAAAGGAGTTCTCAGTTTGGTCTCTATGGTTTTTTCCTCTTCAAGTAGCCCTAGGCACAGACTGTGGAAAGCAGTTTCATTGAGAGGGGTTGCCAAACTTCTAAGAAATGACGAGTTTCCGAAATACCAGCAAATATTTTTTTACCCAATCTTGATGATACGTGGTGGTAATGATCAGTACACAAATCCCACTTGGCTCACCAAATTGTGTTCTTCTAGGTTGAAGCGTTAGTCTACAGTAGCAGTTTTTATATGATGGTTTCACTCTGTTCACTCTTATATAGATAGATGAATTTGGAACTCTAAATCCAACATGGTTTGTAGTAGCTCTTTGAAACTTGACAAAAAAAAGTAGTTCTCAGTTTTGTCTCTATGGTTTGTTTCCTCTTAAAGAAGCCTTAAGCAGAGACTTTGGAAAAGCACTTTCATTGAAAGGGGTTGAAAACTTCCAAGAAATTACGAGATTCCGAAATGCCAGCAAATATTTTTTCAACCAATCCTGATGATACGTGGTGGTAATCATCAGTACACAAATCCCACTTGGCTCACCAAATTTTGTTCTTCTAGGTTGAAGCGTTCTTCTACAGTAGCAGTTTTTACATTTAGGTTTCCCTCTCTTCTCTCTTATATAGATAGATGAATTTGGAACTCTAAATCCAACATGGTTTGTAGTAACTCTTTGAAACTTGACAAAAAAAGGAGTTCTCAGTATGTCTCTATGGTTTGTTTCCTCTTCAAGTAGCCCTAAGCAGAGACTGTGGAAAATCACTTTCATTGAGAGGGGATGCCTAGATTCTAAGAAATAACGAGTTTCCGAAACACCAGCAAATATTTTTTCACCCAATTTTGATGATACTTGCTGGTAATGAACAGTACACAAATCCCACTTGGCTCACCAAATTTTGTTCTTCCAGGTTGAAGCGTTCGTCTACAATAGCAGGTTTTATATTTAGGTTTCACTCTGTTCTCTCCTATATAGATAGATGAATTTGGAACTCCAAATCCAACATGGTTTGTAGTAGCTCTTTGAAACTACACAAAATAAAGGAGTTCTCAATTTTGTCTCTATGGTTTGTTTCCTCTTCACGTAGCCGTAAGCAGAGACTGTGGAAAAGCACTTTCATTGAAAGGGGTTGCCATGCTTCTAAGAAATGACGAGTTTCCGAAATACCAGCAAATATTTTTTAACCCAATCTTGATGATACTTGGTGGTAATGATCAGTACAAAAATCCCACTTGGCTCACCAAATTTTGTTCTTCTAGCTTGAAGCGTTCCTTTACAGTAGCAGTGTTTAATTTTTAGTTTTCACTCTGTTCTCTCCTATATAGATAGATGAATTTGGAACTCTAAATACAACATGGTTTGTAGTAGCTCTTTGAAACTTGAAAAAGTAAAGGAGTTCTCAGTTTTGCTCTATGGTTTGTTTCCTCTTCAAGTATATCTAGGCTCAGACTGTGGAAAAGCACTTTCATTGAGAGGGGTTGCCAAGCTACTTAGAAATAACGAGTTTCCGATATACCAGCAAATATTTTTTCACCCAATCTTGATGATACTTGGTGATAATGATTAGAACACAAATCCCACTTGGCTCACCAAATTTTGTTCTTCTAGGTTTAAGCGTTCGTCTACAGTAGCAGTTTTTATATTTAGGTTTCCCTGTGTTTTCTCCTATATAGATAGATGAATTTGGAAGTCTAAATCCAACTTGGTTTATAGTAGCTCTTTGAAATTGGACCAAAAATGTAGTTCTCAGTTTTGTCTCTATGGTTTGTTTCCTCTTCAAGTAGCCCTAAGCAGAGACTGTGGAAAAGCACTTTCATTGAAAGGGTTTCCAAGCTTCCAAGAAATAACGAGTTTCCGAAATACCAGCAAATATTTTTTCACACAATCTTGATTATTCTTTTTGGTAATAATCAGTACACAAATCGCACTTGGCTCACCAAATTTTGTTCTTCTTGGTTGAAGCGTTCGTCTACAGTAGCAGTTTTTATATTTAGGTTTCCCTCTGTTTTCTCCTATATAGATACATGAATTTGGAACTCTAAATCCAACATGTTTTGTAGTAGCTCTTTGAATCTTGACAAAAAAAAGGAGTTCTCAGTTTGGTCTCTATGGTTTTTTCCTCTTCAAGTAGCCCTAGGCACAGACTGTGGAAAAGCAGTTTCATTGAGAGGGGTTGCCAAACTTCTAAGAAATAACGAGTTTCCGAAACACCAGCAAATATTTTTTTACCCAATCTTGATGATACGTGGTGGTAATGATCAGTACACAAATCCCACTTGGCTCACCAAATTGTGTTCTTCTAGGTTGAAGCGTTCGTCTACAGTAGCAGTTTTTATATGATGGTTTCACTCTGTTCACTCTTATATAGATAGATGAATTTGGAACTCTAAATTCAACATGGTTTGTAGTAGCTCTTTGAAACTTGACAAAAAAAGTAGTTCTCAGTTTTGTCTCTATGGTTTGTTTCCTCTTAAAGTAGCCTTAAGCAGAGACTTTGGAAAAGCACTTTCATTGAAAGGGGTTGAAAACTTCCAAGAAATTACGAGATTCCGAAATGCCAGCAAATATTTTTTCAACCAATCCTGATGATACGTGGTGGTAATGACAAGTACACAAATCCCACTTGGCTCACCAAATTTTGTTCTTCTAGGTTGAAGCGTTCCTTTACCGTAGCAGTTTTTATTTTTAGGTTTCACTTTGTTCTCTCCTATATAGATAGATGAATTTGGAACTCTAAATCCAACATGGTTTGCAGTAGCTCTTTGAAACTTGACAAAATAAAGCAGTTCTCAGTTTTGTCTCTAGGGTTTGTTTCCTCTTCAAGTAGCCCTATGCACAGACTGTGGAAAAGCACTTTCATTGACAGGGGTTTCCAAGCTTCTAATAAATAACGAATTTCTGAAATACCAGCAAATATTTTTTCACCCAATCTTGATGATACGTGATGGTAATGACAGTACGCAAATCCCAATTTTCGTCACCAAATTTTGTTCTTCTAGGTTGAAGCGTTCCTTTACAGTAGCAGTTCTTATTTTTAGGTTTCACTCTGTTCTCTCCTATATAGATAGATGAATTTGGAACTCTAAATCCAACATGGTTTGTAGTAGCTCTTTGAAACTTGAAAAAATAAAAGACTTCTCAGTTTTGTGTCTATGGTTTCATTCCTCTTCAAGTAGCCCTAGGAACAGACTGTGGAGAAGCAATTTCATTGAGAGGGGTTGCCAAGCTTCTAAGAAATAACGAGTTTCCAAAATACCAGCAAATACTTTTTCAACCAATCATGATGATACTTGGTGGTAAGGATCAGTACACAAATTCCACTTGGCTCACCAAATTTTGTTCTTCTAGGTTGAAGCGTTCGTTTACAGTAGCAGTTTCTATTTTCAGGTTTCACTCTGTTCTCTCCTATATAGATAGATGAATTTGAAACTCTAAATCCAACATGGTTTGTAGTAGCTCTTTGAAACTTGAAAAAATAAAGGAGTTCTCAGTTTTGTCTCTATGGATTGTTTCCTCTTCACGTAGCCCAAAGCACAGACTGTTGAACAGCAGTTTCATTGAGAGGGGTTGCCAAGCTACTTAGAAAAAGCGAGTTTCCGAAATACCAGCAAATATGTTTTCACCCAATCTTGATGATACGTGGTGGTAATGATCAGTACACAAATCCCACTTGGCTCACCAAATTTTCTTCTTCTAGGTTGAAGCGTTCGTCTACAGTAGCAGTTTTTATATTTAGGTTTCACTCTGTTCTCTCTTATATAGATTGATTAATTTGGAACTCCAAATCCAACATGGTTTGCAGTAGCTCTTTGAAACTTTGCAAAATAAAGCAGTTCTCAGGTTGGTCTCTAGGGTTTGTTTCCTCTTTAAGTAGCCCTAGGCACAGACTGTGGAAAAGCACTTTCATTGACAGGGGTTTCCAAGCTTCTAATAAATAACGAGTTTCTGAAATACCAGCAAATATTTTTTCACCCAATCTTGATGATACGTGATGGTAATGACAGTACGCAAATCCCAATTTTCGTCACCAAATTTTGTTCATCTAGGTTGAAGCGTTCCTTTACAGTAGCAGTTTTTATATTTAGGTTTCACTCTGTTCTCTCCTATATAGATATATGAATTTGGAACACAAAATCCAACATGGTTTGTAGTAGGTCTTTGAAACTTGAAAAGATACAGGAGTTCTCAGTTTTGTCTCTATGGTTTGTTTCCTCTTCACGTAGCCCTAGGCACAGACTATGGGAAAGCACTTTCTTTGAGAGGGGTTGCCAGGCTTCTAAGAAATAACGAGTTTCCGATATACCAGCAAATATTTTTTCACCCAATCTTGATGATACTTGGTGATAATGATCAGTGCACAAATCCCTCTTGGCTCACCAAATTTTGTTCTTCTAGCTTGAAGCGTTCCTTTACAGTAGCAGTTTAATTTTTAGTTTTCACTCTGTTCTCTCCTATATAGATAGATGAGTTTCTAACTCTAAATCCAACATGGTTTGTAGTAGCTCTTTGAAACTTGAAAAAATAAAGGAGTTCTCAGTTTTGTCTCTATGGTTTGTTTCCTCTTCACGTAGCCCTCGGCACAGACTGTGGGAAAGCACTTTCATTGAGAGGGGTTGCCAAGCTACTTATAAATAACGAGTTTCTGATATACCAGCAAATATTTTTTCACCCAATCTTGATGATACATGGTGATAATGATTTGTACACAAATCCCTCTTGGCTCACCAAATTTTGTTCTTCTAGGTTGAAGCGTTCTTTACAGTAGCAGTTTTTATTTTTAGGTTTCCCTCTGTTCTCTCCTATATAGATAGATGAATTTGGAACTCTAAATCCAACATGGTTTGTAGTAGATTTTGAAACTTGACAAAATAAAGGAGTTCTCAGATTTGTCTCTACTGTTTGTTTCCTCTTCAAGTAGCCCTAGGCACAGAATGTGGAAAATCAGTTTCATTGAGAGGGGTTGCCAAGCTCATAAGAAATAACGAGTTTCCGAAAAACCAGCAAATATTTTTTCACCCAATCTTGATGATACGTGGTGGTAATGATCACTACACCAATCCCACTTGGCTCACCAAATTGTGTTCTTCTATGTTGAAGCGTTCGTCTACAGTAGCAGTTTTTATATGTAGGTTTCACTCTGTTCTCTCTTATATACTTAGATGAATTTGGAACTCTAAAACCAACATGGTTTGTAGTAGCTCTTTGAAACTTGACAAAATAAAGTAGTTCTCAGTTTTGTCTCTATGGTTTGTTTCCTCTTCAAGTAGCCCTAAGCAGAGACTGTGGAAAAGCACTTTCATTGAGAGGGTTGCCAAGCTTCTAAGAAATAACGAGTTTCCGAAATGACAGCAAATATGTTTTCACCCAATCTTGATGATACGTGGTGGTAATGATCAGTACACAAATCCCACTTGTCTCAGCAAATTTTGTTCTTCTAGTTTGAAGCGTTCGTCTACAGTAGCAGTTTCTATATATTAAGTTTCCCTCTGTTCTCTCCTATATAGATAGATGAATTTGGAACTCTAAATCCAACATGGTTTGTAGTAGCTCTTTGAAACTTGACAAAAAAAAAGGAGTTCTCAGTTTTGTCTCTATGGTTTGTATCCTCTTCAAGTAGCCCTATTCACAGACTGTGGAAAAGCACTTTCATTGAAAGGGGTTGCCAAGCTTCCAAGAAATTACGAGTTTCCGAAATACCAGCAAAAATTTTTTTATCCAATCTTGATGATACGTGGTGGTAATGACAAGTACACAAATCTCACTTGGCTCACCAAATTTTGTTCTTCTAGCTTGAAGCGTTCCTTTACAGTAGCAGTTTTATTTTTAGGTTTCACTCTGTTCTCTCCTATATAGATAGATGAATTTGCTACTCTAATTCCAACTTGGTTTGTAGTACCTCTTTGAAACTTGACAAAAAAATTAGTTCTCAGTTTTGTCTCTATGGTTTATTTCCTCTTGACGTACCCCTAGGCACAGTCTATGGGAAAGCACTTTCATTGAGAGGGGTTGCCAAGCTACTTATAAATAACGAGTTTCCGATATACCGGCAAATATTTTTTTAACCCAATCTTGATGATACTTGGTGATAATGATTAGTACACAAATTCCACTTGGCTCACCAAATTTTGTTCTTCTAGGTTGAAGCGTTCGTCTACAGTAGCAGTTTTTATTTTTAGGTTTCAATCTGTTCTCTCCTATATAGATAGATGAATTTGGAACTCTAAGTCCAACTTGGTTTGTAGTAGCTCTTTGAAATTGGACCAATAATGTAGTTCTCAGTTTTGTCTCTATGGTTTGTTTCCTCTTCAAGTAGCCCTAAGCAGAGACTGTGGAAAAGCACTTTCATTGAAAGGGTTTCCAAGCTTCCAAGAAAATACGAGTTTCCGAAATACCAGCAAATATTTTTTCACCCAATCTTGATGATTCTTTTTGGTAATAATCAGTACACAAATCGCACTTGGCTCACCAAATTTTGTTCTTCTTGGTTGAAGCGTTCGTCTACAGTAGCAGTTTTTATATTTAGGTTTCCCTCTGTTTTCTCCTATATAGATACATGAATTTGGAACTCTAAATCCAACATGTTTTGTCGTAGCTCTTTGAATCTTGACAAAAAAAGGAGTTCTCATTCTGTCTCTATGGTTTGTTTCCACTTGACATAGCCCTAGGCACAGACTGTGGAAAAGCACTTTCATTGAGATGGGTTGCCAAGCTTCTAAGAAATAACGAGTTTCCGAAATACCAGCAAATATTTTTTCACCCAATCTTGATGATACTTGGGGGTAATGATTAGTACACAAATCCCACTTGGCTCCTCAAATTTTGTTCTTCTAGGTTGATGCGTTCGTCTACAGTATCAGTTTTTATATTTAGGTTTCCCTCTGTTCTCTCCTATATAGATAGGTGAATTTGGAACTCTAAATCCAACATGGTTTGTAGTAGCTCTTTGAAACTTGACAAAAAAAAGGAGTTCTCAGTTTTGTCTCTATGGTTTGTTTCCCCTTAAAGTAGCCTTAAGCACAGACTTTGGAAAAGTACTTTCATTGAAAGGGGTTGCCAAGCTTCCAAGAAATCTATAGTTTCCGAAATACCAGCAAATATTTTTTCAACCAATCCTGATGTTACGTGGTGTTAATGGCAAGTACACAAATCTCACGTGGCTCACCAAATTTTGTTCTTCTAGGTTGAAGCGTTCCTTTACAGTAGCAGTTTTTATTTTTAGGTTTCACTCTGTTCTCTCCTACATAGATAGATGAATTTGGAACTCTAAATCCAACATGGTTTGCAGTAGCTCTTTGAAACTTGACAAAATAAAGCAGTTCTCAGTTTTGTTTCTATGGTTTGTTTACTCTTCAAGTAGCCCTAGCCGCTGACTGTGGAAAAGCACTTTCATTAGGAGGGGTTGCCAAGCTTCCAAGAAATAACGAGTTTCCGAAATACCAGCAAATATTTTTTCACCCAATCTTGATGATTCTTTTTGGTAATAATCAGTACACAAATCGCACTTGGCTCACCAAATTTTGTTCTTCTTAGTTGAAGCGTTCGTCTACAGTAGCAGTTTTTATATTTAGGTTTCCCTCTGTTTTCTCCTATATAGATACATGAATTTGGAACTCTAAATCCAACATGTTTTGTAGTAGCTCTTTGAATCTTGACAAAAAAAGGAGTTCTCATTTTGTCTCTATGGTTTGTTTCCACTTGACATAGCCCTAGGCACAGACTGTGGAAAAGCACTTTCATTGAGATGGGTTGCCAATCTTCTAAGAAATAACGAGTTTCCGAAATACCAGCAAATATTTTTTCACCCAATCTTGATGATACTTGGTGGTAATGATCAGTACACAAATCCCACTTGGCTCCTCAAATTTTGTTCTTCTATGTTGAAGCGTTCGTTTACAGTAACAGTTTTTATTTTCACGTTTCACTCTGTTCTCTCCTATATAGATAGATGAATTTGGAACTCTAAATCCAACATGGTTTGCAGTAGCTCTTTGAAACTTGACAAAATAAAGCAGTTCTAAGTTTTGTCTCTAGGGTTTGTTTCCTCTTCAAGTATCCCTAGGCACAGACTGTGGAAAAGCACTTTCATTGACAGGGGTTTCCAAGCTTCTAATAAATAACGAGTTTCTGAAATACCAGCAAATATTTTTTCACCCAATCTTGATGATACGTGATGGTAATGACAGTATGCAAATCCCAATTGGCGTCACCAAATTTTGTAATTCTAGGCTGAAGCGTTCCTTTACAGTAGCAGTTTTTATTTTTAGGTTGCACTCTGTTCTCTCCTATATAGATAGATGAATTTGGAATTCTAAATCCAACATGGTTTGTAGTAGCTGTTTGAAACTTGAAAAAATAAAGGACTTCTCAGTTTTGTCTCTATGGTTTCTTTCCTCTTCAAGTAGCCCTAGGCACAGACTGTGGAGAAGCAATTTCATTGAGAGGGTTTGCCAAGCTTCTAAGAAATAACGAGTTTCCAAAATACCAGCAAATATTTTTTCAACCAATCATGATGATACTTGGTGGTAATTATCAGTACACAAATCCCACTTGGCTCAACAAATTTTGTTCTTCTAGGTTGAAGCGTTCGTTTACAATAACAGTTTTTATTTTCACGTTTCACTCTGTTCTCTCCTATATAGATAGATGAATTTGGAACTCTAAATCCAACATGGTTTGTTGTAGCTCTTTGAAACTTGATAAAATAAAGCAGTTCTCAGTTTTGTCCCTATGGTTTGTATCCTCTTCAAGTAGCCCTATGCACAGACTGTGGAAAAGCACTTTCATTGAGAGGGGTTTCCAAGCTTCTAATAAATAACGAGTTTCTGAAATACCAGCAAATATTTTTTCAACCAATATTGAAGATACATGATGGTAATGACAGTACGCAAATCCCAATTTGCGTCACGAAATTTTGTTCTTCTAGGTTGAAGCGTTCCTTTAGAGTAGCAGTTTTTATTTTTAGGTTTCACTCTGTTCTCTCCTATATAGATAGATGAAATTGGAACTCTAAATCCAACATAGTTTGTAGTAGCTCTAGAAACTTGAAAAAATAAAGGACTTCTCAGTTTTCTCTCTATGGTTTCTTTCCTCTTCAAGTAGCCCTCAGCAGAGACTTTGGAAAAGCACTTTCATTGAGAGGGTTGCCAAGCTTCTAAGAAATAACGAGTTTCCGAAATGACAGCAAATATGTTTTCACCCAGTCTTGATGATACGTGGTGGTAATGATCAGTACACAAATCCCACTTGGCTCACCAAATTTTGTTCTTCTAGGTTGAAGCGTTCGTCTACAGTAGCAGTTTTTATATTTAGGTTTCCCTCTGTTCCTTCCTATATAGATAGATGAATTTGGAACTCTAAATCCAACATGGTTTGTAGTACCTCTTTGAAACTTGACAAAGAAAAGGAGTTCTCAGTTTTGTCTCTATGGTTTGTTTCCTCTTCCAGTAGCCCTAAGCAGAGACTGTGGAAAAGCACTTTCATTGAGAGGGGTTGCCAAGCTTCTAAGAAATTACGATTTTCCGAAACACCAGCAAATATTTTTTCACAATCTTGATGATACTTGCTGGTAATAATCAGTACACAAATCCCACTTGGCTCACCAAATTTTGTTCTTCTAGGTTGAAGCGTTCGTCTACAATAGCAGTTTATATATTTAGGTTTCACTCTGTTCTCTCCTATATGGATAGATGAATTTGGAACTCCAAATCCAACATGGTTTGTAGTAGCTCTTTGAAACTTGACAAAATAAAGCAGTTCTCAGGTTTGTCTCTATGGTTTGTTTCCTCTTCAAGTAGCCCTAGGCACAGACTGTGGACTGGCACTTTCATTGAGAGGGTTGCCAAGCTTCTAAGAAATAAGGAGTTTCCGAAATGACAGCAAATATGTTTTCACCCAATCTGGATGGTACGTGGTGGTAATGATCAGTACACAAATCCCACTTGGCTCACCAAATTGTGTTCTTCTAGGTTGAATCGTTCGTCTACAGTAGAAGTTTTTATTTATAGGTTTCACTCTGTTCTCTCTTATATAGATAGATGAATTTGGAACTCTAAATCCAACATGGTTTGTAGTAGCTCGTTGATACTTGCCAAAAAAAGTAGTTTTCAGTTTTGTCTCTATGGTTTGCTTCCTCTTCAAGTAGCCCTATGCACAGACTGTGGAAAACAGTTTCATTGAAAGGGGTTGCCAAGCTTCCAAGAAATAATGAGTTTCCGAAATACAGGCCAATATTTTTTCACCCATTCTTGATGATACTTGGTAGTAATGATCGGTACACAAATCCCACTTGACTCACCAAATTTTGATTTCCAGTTTGAAGAGTTCGTTTACAGTAGCAGTTTATATTTTTAGGTTTCACTCTGTTCTCTCCTATATAGACAGATGAATTTGGAACTCTAAATCCAACATGGTTTGTAGTAGCTCTTTGAAACTTGACCAAAAAAAGTAGTTCTCAGTTTTGTCTGTATGGATTGTTTCCTCTTCAAGTAGCCCTATGCACAGACTGTGGAAAACACTTTCATAGAAAGGGGTTGCCACGCTTCCAAAAAATAATGAGTTTCCGAAATACAGGCCAATATTTTTTCACCCAATCTTGATGATACATGGTGGTAATGGTCAGTACACAAATCCCACTTGGCTCACCAAATTTTGTCCTTCTAGGTTGAAGCGTTCGTCTACAGTAGCACTTTTTATATTTAGGTTTCATTCTGTTCTCTCCTATATAGATAGATGAATTTGCAACTCTAAATCCAACATGGTTTGTTGTAGCTCTTTGAAACTTGACATAATAAAGGAGTTCTCAGTTTTGTTTCTATGGATTGTTTCCTCCTCAAGTAGCCCTATTCACAGACTGCGGAAAAGCACTTTCAATGAGAGGGGTTGCCAAGCTTCTAAGAAATAACGAGTTTCCGAAATACCAGCAAATATTTTTTCACCCACTCTTGATGATACGTGGTGGTAATGATCAGTACACAAATCCCACTTGGCTCACCAAATTTTGTTCTTCTAGGGTGAAGTGTTCGTCTACAATAGCAGTTTTTATATTTAGGTTTCTCTCTGTTCTCTCTTATATAGATAGATGAATTTGGAACTCTAAATCCAACATGGTTTGTAGTAGCTCTTGGAAACTTGACAAAAAAAAAGGAGTTCTCCGTTTTTTCTCTATGGTTTGTTTCCTCTTCACGTAGCTCTAAGCAGAGACTGTGGAAAAGCACTTTCATTGAAAGGGGTTGCCAAGCTTCCAAGAAATAACGAGTTCCCGAAATACCAGCAAATATTTTTTCACCCAATCTTGATGATACGTGGTGGTAATGACAAGTACACAAATCCCACTTCCCTCAACAAATTTTGTTCTTCTAGGTTGAAGCGTTCTTTACAGTAGCAGTTTTTATTTTTAGGTTTCCCTCTGTTCTCTCCTATATATATAGATGAATTTGGAACTCGAAATCCAACATGGTTTGTAGAAGCTTTTTGAAACTTGACAAAATAAAGGAGTTCTCAGATTTGTCTCTACGGTTTGTTTCCTCTTCAAGTAATCCTAGGCACAGAATGTGGAAAAGCAGTTTCATTGAGAGGGGTTGGCAAGCTTCTAAGAAATAACGAGTTTCCGAAATACCAGCAAATATTTTTTCACCCAATCTTGATGATACGTGGTGGTAATGATCAGTACACAAATCCCACTTGGCTCACCAAATTGTGTTCTTCTATGTAGAAACGTTCGTCTACAGTAGCAGTTTTTATACGTAGGTTTCACTCTGTTCTCTCTTATATACTTAGATGAATTTGGAACTCTAAAACCAACATGGTGTGTAGTAGCTCTTTGAAACTTGAAAAAATAAAGGAGTTCTCAGTTTTGTCACTATGGTTTGTTTCCTCTTCAAGTAGCCCTAAGCAGAGACTGTGGAAAAGCACTTTCATTGAGAGGGTTGCCAAGCTTCTGAGAAATAACGAGTTTTCGAAATGACAGCAAATATGTTTTCACCCAATCTTGATGATACGTGGTGGTAATGATCAGTACACAAATCCCACTTGGCTCACCAAATTTTGTTTTCTGGGTTGAAGCGTTCGTCTACAGTATCAGTTTTTATATTTAGGTTTCCCTCTGTTCTCTCCTATATAGATAGATGAATTTGGAACTCTAAATCCAACATGGTTTGTAGTACCTCTTTGAAACTTGACAAAAAAAGGAGTTCTCAGTTTTGTCTCTATGGTTTGTTTCCTCTTCAAGTAGCCCTAGGAACATACTGTGGAAAAGCACTTTCATTGAGAGGGGTTGCCAAGCTTTTATGAAATAACGAGTTTCTGAAATACCAGCAAATATTTTTTCACCCAATCTTGATGATACATGATGGTAATGACAGTACGCAAATCCCAATTGGCGTCACCAAATTTTGTTCTTCTAGGTTGAAGCGTTCCTTTACAGTAGCAGTTTTTATTTTTAGGTATCACTCTGTTCTCTCCTATATAGATAGATGAATTTGGAACTCTAAATCCAACATGGTTTGTAGTAGCTCTAGAAACTTGAAAAAATAAAGGACTTCTCAGTTTTGTCTCTATGGTTTCTTTCCTCTTCAAGTAGCCCTCAGCAGAGACTTTGGAAAAGCACTTTCATTGAGAGGGTTGCCAAGCTTCTAAGAAATAACGAGTTTCCGAAATGACAGCAAATATGTTTTCACCCATTCTTGATGATACGTGGTGGTAATGATCAGTACACAAATCCCACTTGGCTCACCAAATTTTGTTCTTCTAGGTTGAAGCGTTCGCCTACAGTAGCAGTATTAATATTTAGGTTTCCCTCTGTTCCTTCCTATATAGATAGATGAATTTGGAACTCTAAATCCAACATGGTTTGTAGTACCTCTTTGAAACTTGAAAAAAAAAGGAGTTCTCAGTTTTGTTTCTATGGATTGTTTCCTCCTCAAGTAGCCCTATTCACAGACTGCGGAAAAGCACTTTCAATGAGAGGGGTTGCCAAGCTTCTAAGAAATAACGAGTTTCCGAAATACCAGCAAATATTTTTTCACCCAATCTTGATGATACGTGGTGGTAATGATCAGTACACAAATCCCACTTGGCTCACCAAATTTTGTTCTTCTAGGGTGAAGTGTTCGTCTACAATAGCAGTTTTTATATTTAGGTTTCTCTCTGTTCTCTCTTATATAGATAGATGAATTTGGAACTCTAAATCCAACATGGTTTGTAGTAGCTCTTGGAAACTTGACAAAAAAAAAGGAGTTCTCCGTTTTTTCTCTATGGTTTGTTTCCTCTTCACGTAGCTCTAAGCAGAGACTGTGGAAAAGCACTTTCATTGAAAGGGGTTGCCAAGCTTCCAAGAAATAACGAGTTCCCGAAATACAAGCAAATATTTTTTCACCCAATCTTGATGATACGTGGTGGTAATGACAAGTACACAAATCCCACTTGGCTCAACAAATTTTGTTCTTCTAGGTTGAAGCGTTCTTTACAGTAGCAGTTTTTATTTTTAGGTTTCCCTCTGTTCTCTCCTATATATATAGATGAATTTGGAACTCGAAATCCAACATGGTTTGTAGAAGCTTTTTGAAACTTGACAAAATAAAGGAGTTCTCAGATTTGTCTCTACGGTTTGTTTCCTCTTCAAGTAATCCTAGGCACAGAATGTGGAAAAGCAGTTTCATTGAGAGGGGTTATCAAGCTTCTAAGAAATAACGAGTTTCCGAAATACCAGCAAATATTTTTTCACCCAATCTTGATGATACGTGGTGGTAATGATCAGTACACAAATCCCACTTGGCTCACCAAATTGTGTTCTTCTATGTAGAAACGTTCGTCTACAGTAGCAGTTTTTATACGTAGGTTTCACTCTGTTCTCTCTTATATACTTAGATGAATTTGGAACTCTAAAACCAACATGGTGTGTAGTAGCTCTTTGAAACTTGAAAAAATAAAGGAGTTCTCAGTTTTGTCACTATGGTTTGTTTCCTCTTCAAGTAGCCCTAAGCAGAGACTGTGGAAAAGCACTTTCATTGAGAGGGTTGCCAAGCTTCTGAGAAATAACGAGTTTTCGAAATGACAGCAAATATGTTTTCACCCAATCTTGATGATACGTGGTGGTAATGATCAGTACACAAATCCCACTTGGCTCACCAAATTTTGTTTTCTGGGTTGAAGCGTTCGTCTACAGTATCAGTTTTTATATTTAGGTTTCCCTCTGTTCTCTCCTATATAGATAGATGAATTTGGAACTCTAAATCCAACATGGTTTGTAGTACCTCTTTGAAACTTGACAAAAAAAGGAGTTCTCAGTTTTGTCTCTATGGTTTGTTTCCTCTTCAAGTAGCCCTAGGAACATACTGTGGAAAAGCACTTTCATTGAGAGGGGTTGCCAAGCTTTTATGAAATAACGAGTTTCTGAAATACCAGCAAATATTTTTTCACCCAATCTTGATGATACATGATGGTAATGACAGTACGCAAATCCCAATTGGCGTCACCAAATTTTGTTCTTCTAGGTTGAAGCGTTCCTTTACAGTAGCAGTTTTTATTTTTAGGTATCACTCTGTTCTCTCCTATATAGATAGATGAATTTGGAACTCTAAATCCAACATGGTTTGTAGTAGCTCTAGAAACTTGAAAAAATAAAGGACTTCTCAGTTTTGTCTCTATGGTTTCTTTCCTCTTCAAGTAGCCCTCAGCAGAGACTTTGGAAAAGCACTTTCATTGAGAGGGTTGCCAAGCTTCTAAGAAATAACGAGTTTCCGAAATGACAGCAAATATGTTTTCACCCATTCTTGATGATACGTGGTGGTAATGATCAGTACACAAATCCCACTTGGCTCACCAAATTTTGTTCTTCTAGGTTGAAGCGTTCGCCTACAGTAGCAGTATTAATATTTAGGTTTCCCTCTGTTCCTTCCTATATAGATAGATGAATTTGGAACTCTAAATCCAACATGGTTTGTAGTACCTCTTTGAAACTTGAAAAAAAAAGGAGTTCTCAGTTTTGTTTCTATGGATTGTTTCCTCCTCAAGTAGCCCTATTCACAGACTGCGGAAAAGCACTTTCAATGAGAGGGGTTGCCAAGCTTCTAAGAAATAACGAGTTTCCGAAATACCAGCAAATATTTTTTCACCCAATCTTGATGATACGTGGTGGTAATGATCAGTACACAAATCCCACTTGGCTCACCAAATTTTGTTCTTCTAGGGTGAAGTGTTCGTCTACAATAGCAGTTTTTATATTTAGGTTTCTCTCTGTTCTCTCTTATATAGATAGATGAATTTGGAACTCTAAATCCAACATGGTTTGTAGTAGCTCTTGGAAACTTGACAAAAAAAAAGGAGTTCTCCGTTTTTTCTCTATGGTTTGTTTCCTCTTCACGTAGCTCTAAGCAGAGACTGTGGAAAAGCACTTTCATTGAAAGGGGTTGCCAAGCTTCCAAGAAATAACGAGTTCCCGAAATACAAGCAAATATTTTTTCACCCAATCTTGATGATACGTGGTGGTAATGACAAGTACACAAATCCCACTTGGCTCAACAAATTTTGTTCTTCTAGGTTGAAGCGTTCTTTACAGTAGCAGTTTTTATTTTTAGGTTTCCCTCTGTTCTCTCCTATATATATAGATGAATTTGGAACTCGAAATCCAACATGGTTTGTAGAAGCTTTTTGAAACTTGACAAAATAAAGGAGTTCTCAGATTTGTCTCTACGGTTTGTTTCCTCTTCAAGTAATCCTAGGCACAGAATGTGGAAAAGCAGTTTCATTGAGAGGGGTTATCAAGCTTCTAAGAAATAACGAGTTTCCGAAATACCAGCAAATATTTTTTCACCCAATCTTGATGATACGTGGTGGTAATGATCAGTACACAAATCCCACTTGGCTCACCAAATTGTGTTCTTCTATGTAGAAACGTTCGTCTACAGTAGCAGTTTTTATACGTAGGTTTCACTCTGTTCTCTCTTATATACTTAGATGAATTTGGAACTCTAAAACCAACATGGTGTGTAGTAGCTCTTTGAAACTTGAAAAAATAAAGGAGTTCTCAGTTTTGTCACTATGGTTTGTTTCCTCTTCAAGTAGCCCTAAGCAGAGACTGTGGAAAAGCACTTTCATTGAGAGGGTTGCCAAGCTTCTGAGAAATAACGAGTTTTCGAAATGACAGCAAATATGTTTTCACCCAATCTTGATGATACGTGGTGGTAATGATCAGTACACAAATCCCACTTGGCTCACCAAATTTTGTTTTCTGGGTTGAAGCGTTCGTCTACAGTATCAGTTTTTATATTTAGGTTTCCCTCTGTTCTCTCCTATATAGATAGATGAATTTGGAACTCTAAATCCAACATGGTTTGTAGTACCTCTTTGAAACTTGACAAAAAAAGGAGTTCTCAGTTTTGTCTCTATGGTTTGTTTCCTCTTCAAGTAGCCCTAGGAACATACTGTGGAAAAGCACTTTCATTGAGAGGGGTTGCCAAGCTTTTATGAAATAACGAGTTTCTGAAATACCAGCAAATATTTTTTCACCCAATCTTGATGATACATGATGGTAATGACAGTACGCAAATCCCAATTGGCGTCACCAAATTTTGTTCTTCTAGGTTGAAGCGTTCCTTTACAGTAGCAGTTTTTATTTTTAGGTATCACTCTGTTCTCTCCTATATAGATAGATGAATTTGGAACTCTAAATCCAACATGGTTTGTAGTAGCTCTAGAAACTTGAAAAAATAAAGGACTTCTCAGTTTTGTCTCTATGGTTTCTTTCCTCTTCAAGTAGCCCTCAGCAGAGACTGTGGAAAAGCACTTTCATTGAGAGGGTTGCCAAGCTTCTGAGAAATAACGAGTTATCGAAATGACAGCAAATATGTTTTCACCCAATCTTGATGATACGTGGTGGTAATGATCAGTACACAAATCCCACTTGGCTCACCAAATTTTGTTTTCTGGGTTGAAGCGTTCGTCTACAGTATCAGTTTTTATATTTAGGTTTCCCTCTGTTCTCTCCTATATAGATAGATGAATTTGGAACTCTAAATCCAACATGGTTTGTAGTACCTCTTTGAAACTTGACAAAAAAAGGAGTTCTCAGTTTTGTCTCTATGGTTTGTTTCCTCTTCAAGTAGCCCTAGGAACATACTGTGGAAAAGCACTTTCATTGAGAGGGGTTGCCAAGCTTTTATGAAATAACGAGTTTCTGAAATACCAGCAAATATTTTTTAGCCAATCTTGATGATACATGATGGTAATGACAGTACGCAAATCCCAATTGGCGTCACCAAATTTTGTTCTTCTAGGTTGAAGCGTTCCTTTACAGTAGCAGTTTTTATTTTTAGGTATCACTCTGTTCTCTCCTATATAGATAGATGAATTTGGAACTCTAAATCCAACAAGGTTTGTAGTAGCTCTAGAAACTTGAAAAAATAAAGGACTTCTCAGTTTTGTCTCTATGGTTTCTTTCCTCTTCAAGTAGCCCTCAGCAGAGACTTTGGAAAAGCACTTTCATTGAGAGGGTTGCCAAGCTTCTAAGAAATAACGAGTTTCCGAAATGACAGCAAATATGTTTTCACCCATTCTTGATGATACGTGGTGGTAATGATCAGTACACAAATCCCACTTGGCTCACCAAATTTTGTTCTTCTAGGTTGAAGCGTTCGCCTACAGTAGCAGTATTTATATTTAGGTTTCCCTCTGTTCCTTCCTATATAGATAGATGAATTTGGAACTCTAAATCCAACATGGTTTGTAGTACCTCTTTGAAACTTGAAAAAAAAAGGAGTTCTCAGTTTTGTTTCTATGGATTGTTTCCTCCTCAAGTAGCCCTATTCACAGACTGCGGAAAAGCACTTTCAATGAGAGGGGTTGCCAAGCTTCTAAGAAATAACGAGTTTCCGAAATACCAGCAAATATTTTTTCACCCAATCTTGATGATACGTGGTGGTAATGATCAGTACACAAATCCCACTTGGCTCACCAAATTTTGTTCTTCTAGGGTGAAGTGTTCGTCTACAATAGCAGTTTTTATATTTAGGTTTCTCTCTGTTCTCTCTTATATAGATAGATGAATTTGGAACTCTAAATCCAACATGGTTTGTAGTAGCTCTTGGAAACTTGACAAAAAAAAAGGAGTTCTCCGTTTTTTCTCTATGGTTTGTTTCCTCTTCACGTAGCTCTAAGCAGAGACTGTGGAAAAGCACTTTCATTGAAAGGGGTTGCCAAGCTTCCAAGAAATAACGACTTCCCGAAATACCAGCAAATATTTTTTCACCCAATCTTGATGATACGTGGTGGTAATGACAAGTACACAAATCCCACTTGGCTCAACAAATTTTGTTCTTCTAGGTTGAAGCGTTCTTTACAGTAGCAGTTTTTATTTTTAGGTTTCCCTCTGTTCTCTCCAATATATATAGATGAATTTGGAACTCGAAATCCAACATGGTTTGTTGAAGGTTTTTGAAACTTGACAAAATAAAGGAGTTCTCAGATTTGTCTCTACGGTTTGTTTCCTCTTCAAGTAATCCTAGGCACAGAATGTGGAAAAGCAGTTTCATTGAGAGGAGTTGGCAAGCTTCTAAGAAATAACGAGTTTCCGAAATACCAGCAAATATTTTTTCACCCAATCTTGATGATACGTGGTGGTAATGATCAGTACACAAATCCCACTTGGCTCACCAAATTGTGTTCTTCTATGTAGAAACGTTCGTCTACAGTAGCAGTTTTTATATGTAGGTTTCACTCTGTTCTCTCTTATATACTTAGATGAATTTGGAACTCTAAAACCAACATGGTGTGTAGTAGCTCTTTGAAACTTGAAAAAATAAAGGAGTTCTCAGTTTTGTCACTATGGTTTGTTTCCTCTTCAAGTAGCCCTAAGCAGAGACTGTGGAAAAGCACTTTCATTGAGAGGGTTGCCAAGCTTCTGAGAAATAACGAGTTTTCGAAATGACAGCAAATATGTTTTCACCCAATCTTGATGATACGTGGTGGTAATGATCAGTACACAAATCCCACTTGGCTCACCAAATTTTGTTTTCTGGGTTGAAGCGTTCGTCTACAGTATCAGTTTTTATATTTAGGTTTCCCTCTGTTCTCTCCTATATAGATAGATGAATTTGGAACTCTAAATCCAACATGGTTTGTAGTACCTCTTTGAAACTTGACAAAAAAAGGAGTTCTCAGTTTTGTCTCTATGGTTTGTTTCCTCTTCAAGTAGCCCTAGGAACATACTGTGGAAAAGCACTTTCATTGAGAGGGGTTGCTAAGCTTTTATGAAATAACGAGTTTCTGAAATACCAGCAAATGTTTTTTCACCCAATCTTGATGATACATGATGGTAATGACAGTACGCAAATCCCAATTGGCGTCACCAAATTTTGTTCTTCTAGGTTGAAGCGTTCCTTTACAGTAGCAGTTTTTATTTTTAGGTATCACTCTGTTCTCTCCTATATAGATAGATGAATTTGGAACTCTAAATCCAACATGGTTTGTAGTAGCTCTAGAAACTTGAAAAAATAAAGGACTTCTCAGTTTTGTCTCTATGGTTTCTTTCCTCTTCAAGTAGCCCTCAGCAGAGACTTTGGAAAAGCACTTTCATTGAGAGGGTTGCCAAGTTTCTAAGAAATAACGAGTTTCCGAAATGACAGCAAATATGTTTTCACCCAGTCTTGATGATACGTGGTGGTAATGATCAGTACACAAATCCCACTTGGCTCACCAAATTTTGTTCTTCTAGGTTGAAGCGTTCGTCTACAGTAGCAGTATTTATATTTAGGTTTCCCTCTGTTCCTTCCTATATAGATAGATGAATTTGGAACTCTAAATCCAACCTGGTTTGTAGTACCTCTTTGAAACTTGACAAAAAAAGGAGTTCTCAGTTTTGTCTCTATGGTTTGTTTCCTCTTCCAGTAGCCCTAAGCAGAGACTGTGGAAAAGCACTTTCATTGAGAGGGGTTGCCAAGCTTCTAAGAAATTACGATTTTCCGAAACACCAGCAAATATTTTTTCACACAATCTTGATGATACTTGCTGCTAATAATCAGTACACAAATCCCACTTGGCTCACCAAATTTTGTTCTTCTCGGTTGAAGCGTTCGTCTACAATAGCAGTTTATATATTTAGGTTTCACTCTGTTCTCTCCTATATGGATAGATGAATTTGGAACTCCAAATCCAACATGGTTTGCAGTAGCTCTTTGAAACTTGACAAAAAAAGGAGTTCTCAGTTTTGTCTTTATGGTTTGTTTCCTCTTCAAGTAGCCCTAGGAACATACTGTGGAAAAGCACTTTCATTGAGAGGGGTTGCAAATCTTTTATGAAATAACGAATTTCTGAAATACCAGCAAATATTTTTTCAGCCAATCTTGATGATACATGATGGTAATGACAGTACGCAAATCCCAATTGGCGTCACCAAATTTTGTTCTTCTAGGTTGAAGCGTTCCTTTACAGTAGCAGTTTTTATTTTTAGGTTTCACTCTGTTCTCTCCTATATAGATAGATGAATTTGGAACTCTAAATCCAACATGGTTTGTAGTAGCTTTAGAAACTTGAAAAAATAAAGGACTTCTCAGTTTTGTCTCTATGGTTTCTTTCCTCTTCAAGTAGCCCTCAGCAGAGACTTTGGAAAAGCACTTTCATTGAGAGGGTTGCCAAGCTTCTAAGAAATAACTAGTTTCCGAAATGACAGCAAATATGTTTTCACCCAGTCTTGATGATACGTGGTGGTAATGATCAGTACACAAATCCCACTTGGCTCACCAAATTTTGTTCTTCTAGGTTGAAGCGTTCGTCTACAGTAGCAGTTTTTATATTTAGGTTTCCCTCTGTTCCTTCCTATATAGATAGATGAATTTGGAACTCTAAATCCAACATGGTTTGTAGTACCTCTTTGAAACTTGACAAAAAAAAGGAGTTCTCAGTTTTGTCTCTATGGTTTGTTTCCTCTTCAAGTAGCCCTAGGCACAGACTGTGGACTGGCACTTTCATTGAGAGGGTGGCCAAGCTTCTAAGAAATAAGGAGTTTCCGAAATGACAGCAAATATGTTTTCACCCAATCTGGATGGTACGTGGTGGTAATGATCAGTACACAAATCCCACTTGGCTCACCAAATTGTGTTCTTCTAGGTTGAATCGTTCGTCTACAGTAGAAGTTTATATTTATTGGTTTCACTCTGTTTTCTCTTATATAGATAGATGAATTTGGAACTCTAAATCCAACATGGTTTGTAGTAGCTCTTTGAAACTTGACAAAAAAAGTAGTTTTCAGTTTTGTCTCTATGGTTTGCTTCCTCTTCAAGTAGCCCTATGCACAGACTGTGGAAATCACTTTCATTGAAAGGGGTTGCGAAGCTTCCAAGAAATAATGAGTTTCCGAAATACAGGCCAATATTTTTTCACCCAATCTTGATGATACTTGGTAGTAATGATCGGTACACAAATCCCACTTGACTCACCAAATTTTGATTTCCAGTTTGAAGAGTTCGTTTACAGTAGCAGTTTATATTTTTAGGTTTCACTCTGTTCTCTCCTATATAGACAGATGAATTTGGAACTCTAAATCCAACATGGTTTGTAGTAGCTCTTTGAAACTTGACCAAAAAAAGTAGTTCTCTGTTTTGTCTGTATGGTTTGTTTCCTCTTCAAGTAGCCCTATGCACAGACTGTGGAAAACACTTTCATTGAAAGGGGTTGCCAAGCTTCCAAGAAATAATGAGTTTCCGAAATACAGGCCAATATTTTTTTACCCAATCTTGATGATACATGGTGGTAATGATCAGTACACAAATCCCACTTGGCTCACCAAATTTTGTCCTTCTAGGTTGAAGCGTTCGTCTACAGTAGCACTTTTTATATTTAGGTTTCATTCTGTTCTCTCCTATATAGATAGATGAATTAGGAACTCTAAATCCAACATGGTTTGTTGTAGCTCTTTGAAACTTGACATAATAAAGGAGTTCTCAGTTTTGTTTCTATGGATTGTTTCCTCCTCAAGTAGCCCTATTCACAGACTGCGGAAAAGCACTTTCAATGAGAGGGGTTGCCAAGCTTCTAAGAAATAACGAGTTTCCGAAATACCAGCAAATATTTTTTCACCCAATCTTGATGATACGTGGTGGTAATGATCAGTACACAAATCCCACTTGGCTCACCAAATTTTGTTCTTCTAGGGTGAAGTGTTCGTCTACAATAGCAGTTTTTATATTTAGGTTTCTCTCTGTTCTCTCTTATATAGATAGATGAATTTGGAACTCTAAATCCAACCTGGTTTGTAGTAGCTCTTTGAAACTTGACAAAAAAAAAGGAGTTCTCAGTTTTGTCTCTATGTTTTGTTTCCTCTTCAAGTAGCCCTAAGCAGAGACTGTGGCAAAGCACTTTCATTGAGAGGGGTTGCCAAGCTTCTAAGAAATTACGATTTTCCGAAACACCAGCAAATATTTTTTCACCCAATCTTGATGATACGTGGTGGTAATGACAAGTACACAAATCCCACTTGGCTCACCAAATTTTGTTCTTCTAGGTTGAAGCGTTCTTTACAGTAGCAGTTTTTATTTTTAGGTTTCCCTCTGTTCTCTCCTATATAGATAGATGAATTTGGAACTCGAAATCCAACATGGTTTGTAGAAGCTTTTTGAAACTTGACAAAATAAAGAAGTTCTCAGATTTGACTCTACGGTTTGTTTCCTCTTCAAGTAACCCTAGGCACAGAATGTGGAAAAGCAGTTTCATTGAGAGGGGTTGCCAAGCTTCTAAGAAATAACGAGTTTCCGAAATTCCAGCAAATATTTTTTCACCCAATCTTGATGATACGTGGTGGTAATGATCAGTACACAAATCCCACTTGGCTCACCAAGTTTTGTTCTTCTAGGGTGAAGTGATCGTCTACAATAGCAGTTTTTATATTTAGGTTTCTCTCTGTTCTCTCTTATAGAGATAGATGAATTTGGAACTCTAAATCCAACATGGTTTGTAGTAGCTCTTTGAAACTTGACAAAAAAAAAGGAGTTCTCAGTTTTGTCTCTATGGTTTGTTTCCTCTTCAAGTAGCCCTAAGCAGAGACTGTGGAAAAGCACTTTCATTGAAAGGGGTTGCCAAGCTTCCAAGAAATAACGAGTTCCCGAAATACCAGCAAATATTTTTTCACCCAATCTTGATGATACGTGGTGGTAATGACAAGTACACAAATCCCACTTGGCTCACCAAATTTTGTTCTTCTAGGTTGAAGCATTCTTTACAGTAGCAGTTTTTATTTTTAGGTTTCCCTCTGTTCTCTCCTATATAGATAGATGAATTTGGAACTCGAAATCCAACATGGTTTGTAGAAGCTTTTTGAAACTTTACAAAATAAAGGAGTTCTCAGATTTGTCTCTACGGTTTGTTTCCTCTTCAAGTAATCCTAGGCACAGAATGAGGAAAAGCAGTTTCATTGAGAGGGGTTGGCAAGTTTCTAAGAAATAACGAGTTTCCGAAATACCAGCAAATATTTTTTCACCCAATCTTGATGATACGTGGTGGTAATGATCAGTACACAAATCCCACTTGGCTCACCAAAATGTGTTCTTCTATGTAGAAACGTTCGTCTACAGTAGCAGTTTTCATATGTAGGTTTCACTCTGTTCTCTCTTATATAGTTAGATGAATTTGGAACTCTAAAACCAACATGGTGTGTAGTAGCTCTTTGAAACTTGAAAAAATAAAGGAGTTCTCAGTTTTGTCACTATGGTTTGTTTCCTCTTCAAGTAGCCCTAAGCAGAGACTGTGGAAAAGCACTTTCATTGAGAGGGTTGCCAAGCTTCTGAGAAATAACGTGTTTTCGAAATGACAGCAAATATGTTTTCACCCAATCTTGATGATACGTGGTGGTAATGATCAGTACACAAATCCCACTTGGCTCACCAAATTTTGTTCTTCTAGGTTGAAGCGTTCGTCTAAGTTTTTATATTTAGGTTTCCCTCTGTTCTCTCCTATATAGATAGATGAATTTGGAACTCTAAATCCAACATGGTTTGTAGTAGCTCTTTGAAACTTGACAAAATAGGAGTTCTCAGTTTTGTCTTTATGGTTTGTTTCCTCTTCAAGTAGCCCTAGGAACATACTGTGGAAAAGCACTTTCATTGAGAGGGGTTGCCAATCTTTTATGAAATAACGAGTTTCTGAAATACCAGCAAATATTTTTTCAGCCAATCTTGATGATACATGATGGTAATGACAGTACGCAAATCCTAATTGGCGTCACCAAATGTTGTTCTTCTAGGTTGAAGCGTTCCTTTACAGTAGCAGTTTTTATATTTAGGTTTCACTCTGTTCTCTCCTATATAGATAGATGAATTTGGAACTCTAAATCCAACATGGTTTGTAGTAGCTCTAGAAACTTGAAAAAATAAAGGACTTCTCAGTTTTGTCTCTATGGTTTCTTTCCTCTTCAAGTAGCCCTCAGCAGAGACTTTGGAAAAGCACTTTCATTGAGAGGGTTGCCAAGCTTGTAAGAAATAACGAGTTTCCGAAATGACAGCAAATATGTTTTCACCCAGTCTTGATGATACGTGGTGGTAATGATCAGTACACAAATCCCACTTGGCTCACCAAATTTTGTTCTTCTAGGTTGAAGCGTTCGTCTACAGTAGCAGTTTTTATATTTAGGTTTCCCTCTGTTCCTTCCTATATAGATAGATGAATTTGGAACTCTAAATCCAACATGGTTTGTAGTACCTCTTTGAAACTTGACAAAAAAAAAGGAGTTCTCAGTTTTGTCTCTATGGTTTGTTTCCTCTTCCAGTAGCCCTAAGCAGAGACTGTGGAAAAGCACTTTCATTGAGAGGGGTTGCCAAGCTTCTAAGAAATTACGATTTTCCGAAACACCAGCAAATATTTTTTCACACAATCTTGATGATACTTGCTGGTAATAATCAGTACACAAATCCCACTTGGCTCACCAAATTTTGTTCTTCTAGGTTGAAGCGTTCGTCTACAATAGCAGTTTATATATTTAGGTTTCACTCTGTTCTCTCCTATATGGATAGATGAATTTGGAACTCCAAATCCAACATGGATTGCAGTAGCTCTTTGAAACTTGACAAAATAAAGCAGTTCTCAGGTTAGTCTCTATGGTTTGTTTCCTCTTCAAGTAGCCCTAGGCACAGACTGTGGACTGGCACTTTCATTGAGAGGGTGGCCAAGCTTCTAAGAAATAAGGAGTTTCCGAAATGACAGCAAATATGTTTTCACCCAATCTGGATGGTACGTGGTGGTAATGATCAGTACACAAATCCCACTTGGCTCACCAAATTGTGTTCTTCTAGGTTGAATCGTTCGTCTACAGTAGAAGTTTATATTTATTGGTTTCACTCTGTTCTCTCTTATATAGATAGATGAATTTGGAACTCTAAATCCAACATGGTTTGTAGTAGCTCTTTGAAACTTGACAAAAAAAGTAGTTTTCAGTTTTGTCTCTATGGTTTGCTTCCTCTTCAAGTAGCCCTATGCACAGACTGTGGAAATCACTTTCATTGAAAGGGGTTGCCAAGCTTCCAAGAAATAATGAGTTTCCGAAATACAGGCCAATATTTTTTCACCCAATCTTGATGATACTCGCTAGTAATGATCGGTACACAAATCCCACATGACTCACCAAATTTTGATTTCCAGTTTGAAGAGTTCGTTTACAGTAGCAGTTTATATTTTTAGGTTTCACTCTGTTCTCTCCTATATAGACAGATGAATTTGGAACTCTAAATCCAACATGGTTTGTAGTAGCTCTTTGAAACTTGACCAAAAAAAGTAGTTCTCAGTTTTGTCTGTATGGTTTGTTTCCTCTTCAAGTAGCCCTATGCACAGACTGTGGAAAACACTTTCATTGAAAGGGGTTGCCAAGCTTCCAAGAAATAATGAGTTTCCGAAATACAGGCCAATATTTTTTCACCCAATCTTGATGATACATGGTGGTAATGATCAGTACACAAATCCCACTTGGCTCACCAAATTTTGTCCTTCTAGGTTGAAGCGTTCGTCTACAGTAGCACTTTTTATATTTAGGTTTCATTCTGTTCTCTCCTATATAGATAGATGAATTAGGAACTCTAAATCCAACATGGTTTGTTGTAGCTCTTTGAAACTTGACATAATAAAGGAGTTCTCAGTTTTGTTTCTATGGATTGTTTCCTCCTCAAGTAGCCCTATTCACAGACTGCGGAAAAGCACTTTCAATGAGAGGGGTTGCCAAGCTTCTAAGAAATAACGAGTTTCCGAAATACCAGCAAATATTTTTTCACCCAATCTTGATGATACGTGGTGGTAATGATCAGTACACAAATCCCACTTGGCTCACCAAATTTTGTTCTTCTAGGGTGAAGTGTTCGTCTACAATAGCAGTTTTTATATTTAGGTTTCTCTCTGTTCTCTCTTATATAGATAGATGAATTTGGAACTCTAAATCCAACATGGTTTGTAGTAGCTCTTTGAAACTTGACAAAAAAAAAGGAGTTCTCAGTTTTGTCTCTATGGTTTGTTTCCTCCTCAAGTAGCCCTAAGCAGAGACTGTGGAAAAGCACTTTCATTGAAAGGGGTTGCCAAGCTTCCAAGAAATAACGAGTTCCCGAAATACCAGCAAATATTTTCTCACCTAATCTTGATGATACGTGGTGGTAATGACAAGTACACAAATCCCACTTGGCTCACCAAATTTTGTTCTTCTAGGTTGAAGCGTTCTTTACAGTAGTAGTTTTTATTTTTAGATTTCCCTCTGTTCTCTCCTATATAGATAGATGAATTTGGAACTCGAAATCCAACATGGTTTGTAGAAGCTTTTTGAAACTTGACAAAATAAAGAAGTTCTCAGATTTGACTCTACGGTTTGTTTCCTCTTCAAGTAACCCTAGGCACAGAATGTTTAAAAGCAGTTTCATTGAGAGGGGTTGCCAAGCTTCTAAGAAAAAACGAGTTTCCGAAATTCCAGCAAATATTTTTTCACCCAATCTTGATGATACGTGGTGGTAATGATCAGTACACAAATCCCACTTGGCTCACCAAATTTTGTTCTTCTAGGGTGAAGTGATCGTCTACAATAGCAGTTTTTATATTTAGGTTTCTCTCTGTTCTCTCTTATAGAGATAGATGAATTTGGAACTCTAAATCCAACATGGTTTGTAGTAGCTCTTTGAAACTTGACAAAAAAAAAGGAGTTCTCAGTTTTGTCTCTATGGTTTGTTTCCTCTTCAAGTAGCCCTAAGCAGAGACTGTGGAAAAGCACTTTCATTGAAAGGGGTTGCCAAGCTTCCAAGAAATAACGAGTTCCCGAAACACCAGCAAATATTTTTTCACCCAATCTTGATGATACCTGGTGGTAATGACAATTACACAAATCCCACTTGGCTCACCAAATTTTGTTCTTCTAGGTTGAAGCATTCTTTACAGTAGCAGTTTTTATTTTTAGGTTTCCCTCTGTTCTCTCCTATATAGATAGATGAATTTGGAACTCGAAATCCAACATGGTTTGTAGAAGCTTTTTGAAACTTGACAAAATAAAGGAGTTCTCAGATTTGACTCTATGGTTTGTTTCCTCTTCAAGTAACCCTAGGCACAGAATGTGGAAAAGCAGTTTCATTGAGAGGGGTTGCCAAGCTTCTAAGAAATAACGAGTTTCCGAAATACCAGCAAATATTTTTTCACCCAATCTTGATGATACGTGGTGGTAATGATCAGTACACAAATCCCACTTGGCTCACCAAATTTTGTTCTTCTAGAGTGAAGTGTTCGTCTACAATAGCAGTTTTTATATTTAGGTTTCTCTCTGTTCTCTCCTATATAGATAGATGAATTTGGAACTCTAAATCCAACATGGTTTGTAGTATCTCTTTGAAACTTGACAAAAAAAAAGGAGTTCTCAGTTTTGTCTCTATGGTTTGTTTCCTCTTCAAGTAGCCCTAAGCAGAGACTGTGGAATAGCACTTTCATTGAAAGGGGTTGCCAAGCTTCCAAGAAATAACAAGTTCCCGAAATACCAGCAAATATTTTTTCACCCAATCTTGATGATACGTGGTGGTAATGACAAGTACACAAATCCCACTTGGCTCACCAAATTTTGTTCTTCTAGGTTGAAGCGTTCTTTACAGTAGCAGTTTTTATTTTTAGGTTTCCCTCTGTTCTCTCCTATATAGATAGATGAATTTGGAACTCGAAATCCAACATGGTTTGTAGAAGCTTTTTGAAACTTGACAAAATAAAGGAGTTCTCAGATTTGTCTCTACGGATTGTTTACTCTTCAAGTAACCCTATTCACAGAATGTGGAAAAGCAGTTTCATTGAGAGGGGTTGCCAAGCTTCTAAGAAATAACGAGTTTCCGAAACACCAGCAAATATTTTTTCACCCAATCTTGATGATACGTGGTGGTAATGATCAGTACACAAATCCCACTTGGCTCACCAAATTGTGTTCTTCTATGTTGAAACGTTCGTCTACAGTAGCAGTTTTTATATGTAGGTTTCACTCTATTCTCTCTTATATAGTTAGATGAATTTGGAACTCTAAAACCAACATGGTTTGTAGTAGCTCTTTGAAACTTGAAAAAATAAAGGATTTCTCAGTTTTGTCACTATGGTTTGTTTCCTCTTCAAGTAGCCCTAAGCAGAGACTGTGGAAAAGCACTTTCATTGAGAGGGTTGTCAAGCTTCTAAGAAATACCGAGTTTCCGAAATGACAGCAAATATGTTTTCACCCAATCTTGATGATACGTGGTGGTAATGATCTGTACACAAATCCCACTTGGCTCACCAAATTTTGTTCTTCTAGGTTGAAGCGTTCGTCTAGAGTAGCAGTTTTTATATTTAGGTTTCCCTCTGTTCTCTCCTATATAGATAGATGAATTTGGAACTCTAAATCCAACATGGTTTGTCGTACCTCTTTGAAACTTGACAAAAAAAGGAATTCTCAGTTTTGTCTCTATGGTTTGTTTCCTCTTCAAGTAGCCCTAGGAACAGACTGTGGAAAACCACTTTCATTGAGAGGGGTTGCCAAGCTTTTATGAAATAACGAGTTTCCGAAAAACCAGCAAATATTTTTTCAGCCAATCTTGATGATACTTGGTAGTAATGATCAGTACACAAATCCCACTTGGCTCACCAAATTCTGTTCTTCTAGGTTGAAGCGTTCGTCTACAGTAGCACTTTTTATATTTAGGTTTCACTCTGTTCTCTCCTTTATAGGTAGATGAATTTGGAACTCTAAATCCAACATGGTTTGCAGTAGCTCTTTGAAAGTTGAAAAAATAAAGGACTTCTCAGTTTTGTCTCTATGGTTTGTTTCCTCTTCAAGTAGCACTAGGCACAGACTGTGGAGAAGCAATTTCACTGAGTGGGGTTGCCAAGTTTCTAAGAAATAACGAGTTTCCGAAACACCAGCAAATATTTTTTCACCCAATCATGATGATTCTTGGGGGTAATGATCAGTACACAAATCCCACTTGGCTCACCAAATTTTGTTCTCCTAGGTTGAAGCGTTCCTCTACAGTAGCAGTTTTTATATTTAGGTTTCACTCTGATCTCTCCTATATAGATAGATGAATTTGGAACTCTAAATCCAGCATGGTTTGTTTTAGCTCTTTGAAACTTGACATAATAAATGAGTTCTCAGATTTGTCTTTATGGTTTGCTTCCTCTTCAAGTAGCCCAATTCACAGACTGTGGAAAAGCACTTTCATTGAGAGGGGTTGCCAATCTTCTAAGAAATAACGAGTTTCCGAAATACCAGCAAATATTTTTTCACCCAATCTTGATGATACGTGGTGGTAATGATCTGTACACAAATCCCACTTGACTCACCAAATTTTGTTCTTCTACTTTGAAGCGTTCGTTTACAGTAGCAGTTTATATTTTTAGATTTCCCTCTGTTCTCTCCTATATAAATAGATTAATTTGGAACTCTAAATCCAACATGGTTTGTAGTAACTCTTTGTAACTTGACAAAAAAAAAAGTAGTTCTCAGTTTTGTCTCTGTGGTTTGTTTCCTCTTCACATAGCCCTAAGCAGACACTTTGGAAAAGCACTTTCATTGAAAGTTGTTGCCAACCTTCCAAGAAATAACGAGTTCCCGAATTACCAGCAAATATTTTTTCACCCAATCTTGATGATACGTGGTGGTAATGACAATTCACAAGTCCCAGTTGGCCCACCAAATTTTGTTCTTCTAGGTTGAAGCTTTCGTTTACAGTAGCAGTTTTTATATTTAGGTTTCCCTCTGTTCTCTCCTATATAGATAGATGAATTTTGAACTCTAAATCCAATATGGTTTGTAGTAGCTCTTTGAAACTTGACAAAATAAAGGAGTCCTCAGTTTTGTCTCTATGGTTTGTTTCCTCTTCAAGTAGCCCTTGGCACAGATGAAAAAGCATTTTCATGGAAAGGGGTTGCCAAGCTTCCAAGAAATAACGAGTTTCCAAAATACCAGCAATTATTTTTTCAGCCAATCTTGATGATATGTGGTGGTAATGATCAGTACACAAATCCCACTTGGCTCACCAAATTCTGTTCTTCTAGGTTGAAGCGTTCGTCTACAGTAGCATTTTTTATATTTATTTTTCACTCTGTTCTCTCCTATATAGGTAGATGAATTTGGAACTCTAAATGCAACATGGTTTGTAGTAGCTCTTTGAAACTTGACAAAATAAAGGACTTCTCAGTTTTGTCTCTATGGTTTGTTTCCTCTTCAAGTAGCCCTAGGCACAGACTGTGGAGAAGCAATTTCACTGAGAGGGGTTGCCAAGTTTCTAAGAAATAACGAGTTTCCGATACACCAGCAAATATTTTTTCACCCAATCATGATGATTCTTGGGGGTAATGATCAGTACACAAATCCCACTTGGCTCACCAAATTTTGTTCTCCTAGGTTGAAGAGTTCGTCTAAAGTAGCAGTTTTTATATTTAGGTTTCACTCTGATCTCTCCTATATAGATAGATGAATTTGGAACTCTAAATCCAGCATGGTTTGTTGTAGCTCTTTGAAACTTGACATAATAAATGAGTTCTCAGATTTGTCTTTATGGTTTGTTTCCACTTCAAGTAGCCCAATTCACAGACTGTGGAAAAGCACTTTCATTTACAGGGGTTGCCAAGATTCTAAGAAATGAAGAGTTTCCGAAAAACCAGCAAATACTTTTTCACCGAATCTTGATGATACTTGGGAGTAATGATCAGTACACAAATCCCACTTGGCTCTATAAATTGTGTTCTTCTAGGTTGAAGCGTTCGTCTACAGTAGCAGTTTTTATTTGTAGGTTTCACTCTGTTCTCTCCTATATAGAAAGATGAATTTGGAACTCTAAATCCAACATGGTTTGTAGTAGCTCGTTGAAACTTGAAAAAATAAAGGAGTTCTCAGTTTTGTCTCTATATTTGTTTCCTCTTCAAGTAGCCATAGGCACAGACTGTGGAATAGCACTTTCATTGAGAGAGGTTGCCAAGCTTCTAAGAAATAAGGAGTTTCCGAAATATCAGCAAATATTTTTTCACCCAATCGTGATGATACTTATTGGCAATGATCAGTACAGAAGTCTCACTTGGCTCACCAAATTTTGTTCTTCTAGGTTGAAGCGTTCGTTTACAGTAGCAGTTTTTATATTTAGGTTTCACTCTGTTCTCTCCTATATAGATAGATGAATTTGGAACTCTAAATCAAACATGGTTTGTAGTAGCTCTTTGAAACTTGACAAAAAAAGTAGTTTTCAGTTTTGTCTCTATGGTTTGCTTCCTCTTCACGTAGCCCTAGGCACAGACTGTGGAAAAGCACTTTCATTGAAAGGGGTTGCCAAGCTTCCAAGAAATAACGAGTTTCTGAAATACCAGCAAATGTTTTTTCACCCAATCTTGATGATACTTGGTAGTAATGATCGGTACACAAATCCCACTTGACTCACCCAATATTGTTTTCTTGTTGGAAGTGTTCGTTTACAGTAGCAGTTTATATTTTTAGGTTTCACTCTGTTCTCTCATATATAGATAGATGAATTTGCTACTCTAAATCCAACATGGTTTGTAGTAGCTCTTCGAACCTTGACCAAAATAGTAGTTCTCGGTTTTGTCTCCATGATCTGTTTCCTCTTCAAGTAGCCCTAAGCAGAGACAGTGGAAAAGCACCCTCATAGAAAGGATTTGCCAAGATTCCAAGACATTACGAGTTTCCGAATTCCAGCAAATATTTTTTCACCCAATCTTGATGATACGTGGTGGTAATGACAAGTACACAAATCCTACTTGGCTCAACAAATTTTGTTCGTCTAGGTTGAAGCGTTCCTTTACAGTATCAGTTTTTATTTTTAGGTTTAAATCTGTTCTCTCCTATATAGATGGATGAATTTGGAACTCTATATCCAACATGGTTTGTAGTAGCTCTTTGAAACTTGACCAAAAAAAGGAGGTCTCAGTTTTGTCTCTATGGTTTGTTTCCTCTTCAAGTAGCCCTAGGAACAGACTGTGGAAAAGCACTTTCATTGAGAGGGGTTGCCAAGCTTTTATGAAATAACGAGTTTCCGAAATACCAGCAAATATTTTTTCACCCAATCTTCATGATACTTGGTAGTAATGATCAGTACACAAATCCCACTTGGCTCACCAAATTCTGTTCTTCTAGGTTGAAGCATTCGTCTACATTAGCATTTTTTATATTTAGGTTTCACTCTGTTCTCTCCTATATAGGTAGATGAATTTGGAACTCTAAATCCAACATGGTTTGTAGTAGCTCTTTGAAACTTGAAAAAATAAAGGTCTTCTGAGTTTTGTCTCTATGGTTTGTTTCCTCTTCAAGTAGCACTAGGCACAGACTGTGGAGAAGCAATTTCACTGAGTGGGGTTGCCAAGTTTCTAAAAAATAACGAGTTTCCGAAACACCAGCAAATATTTTTTCACCCAATCATGATGATTCTTGGGGGTAATGATTAGTACACAAATCCCACTTGGCTCACCAATTTTGTTCTCCTAGGTTGAAGCGTTCGTCTACAGTAGCAGTTTTTATATTTAGGTTTCACTCTGTTCTCTCCAATATAGATAGATAAATTTGGAACTCTAAATCCAACATGGTATGTAGTAGCTCTTTGAAACTTGACAAAATAAAGGAGTTCTCAGTTTTGTCTCAATGGTTTGTTTCCTCTTCAAGTAGCCCTTGGCACAGATTGAAGAAAAGCACTTTCATTGAGAGGGGTTGCCAAGCTTCTAAGAAATAACGAGTTTCCCAAATACTAGCAAATATTTTTTCACCCAATCTTTATGATACGTGGTGGTAATGACAAGTACACAAGTCCCAGTTGGCCCACCAAATTTTGTTCTTCTAGGTTGAAGCTTTCGTTTACAGTAGCAGTTTTTATATTTAGGTTTCCCTCTGTTCTCTCCTATATAGATAGATGAATTTGGAACTCTAAATCCCACACGGTTTGTAGTAGCTCTTTGAAACATGACAAAATAAAGGGGTTCTCAGTTTTGTCTCTATGGTTTGTTTCCTCTTCAAGTAGCCCTTGGCACAGATGTGGAAAAGCATTTTCATGGAAAGGGGTTGCCAGGCTTCCAAGAAATAACGAGTTTCCAAAATACCAGCAAATATTTTTTCAGCCTATCTTGATGATACGTGGTGGTAATGATCAGTACACAAATCCCACTTGGCTCACCAAATTCTGTTCTTCTAGGTTGAAGCGTTCGTCTACAGTAGCATTTTTTATATTTATTTTTCACTCTGTTCTCTCCTATATAGGTAGATGAATTTGGAACTCTAAATGCAACATGGTTTGTAGTAGCTCTTTGAAACTTGACAAAATAAAGGACTTCTCAGTTTTGTCTCTATGGTTTGTTTCCTCTTCAACTAGCACTAGGCACAGACTGTGGAGAAGCAATTTCACTGAGAGGGGTTGCCAAGTTTCTAAGAAATAACGAGTTTCCGATACACCAGCAAATATTTTTTCACCCAATCATGATGATTCTTGGGGGTAATGATCAGTACACAAATCCCACTTGGCTCACCAAATTTTGTTCTCCTAGGTTGAAGCGTTCGTCTACAGTAGCAGTTTTTATATTTAGGTTTCACTCTGATCTCTCCTATATAGATAGATGAATTTGGAACTCTAAATCCAGCATGGTTTGTTGTAGCTCTTTGAAACTTGACATAATAAATGAGTTCTCAGATTTGTCTTTATGGTTTGTTTCCTCTTCAAGTAGCCCAATTCACAGACTTTGGAAAAGCACTTTCATTTACAGGGGTTGCCAAGATTCTAAGAAATGAAGAGTTTCCGAAAAACAAGCAAATACTTTTTCAACCAATCTTGATGATAATTGGGAGTAATGATCAGTACACAAATCCCACTTGGCTCTCTAAATTGTGTTCTTCTAGGTTGAAGCGTTCGTCTACAGTAGCAGTTTTTATTTGTAGGTTTCACTCTGTTCTCTCTTATATAGATATATGAATTTGGAACTCTAAATCCAACATGGTTTGTAGAAGCTCTTCGAAACTTGACCGAAATTAAGGAGTTTTGAGTTTTGTGTCTATGGTTTGTTTCCTCTTCAAGTAGCCCTAGGCCCAGACTGTGAAAAGCACTTTCATTGAGAGGGGTTGCCAAACTTCTAAGAAATAACCACTTTCCGAAATACCCGCAAATATTTTTTCACCCAATCTTGATGATACGTGGTGTAAATGACAAGTACACAAATCCCACTTGGCTCACCAAATTTTGTTCTTGTAGTTTGAAGCGTTCCTTTACAGTAGCAGTTTTTATTTTTCGGTTTCACTCTGTTCTCTCCTATATAGAAAGATGAATTTGGAACTCTAAATCCAACATGGTTTGTAGTAGCTCGTTGAAACTTGAAAAAATAAAGGAGATCTCAGTTTTGTCTCTATATTTGTTTCCTCTTCAAGTAGCCATAGGCACAGACTGTGGAATAGCACTTTCATTGAGAGAGGTTGCCAAGCTTCTAAGAAATAAGGAGTTTCCGAAATATCAGCAAATATTTTTTCACCCAATCGTGATGATACTTATTGGCAATGATCAGTACAGAAGTCTCACTTGGCTCACCAAATTTTGTTCTTCTAGGTTGAAGCGTTCGTTTACAGTAGCAGTTTTTATATTTAGGTTTCACTCTGTTCTCTCCTATATAGATAGATGAATTTGGAACTCTAAATCAAACATGGTTTGTAGTAGCTCTTTGAAACTTGACAAAAAAAGTAGTTTTCAGTTTTGTCTCTATGGTTTGCTTCCTCTTCAAGTAGCCCTAGGCACAGACTGTGGAAAAGCACTTTCATTGAAAGGGGTTGCCAAGCTTCCAAGAAATAATGATTTCCCGAAATACCAGCAAATATTTTTTCACCCAATCTTGATGATACGTGGTGGTAATGACAAGTACAGAAATCCCACTTGGCTCACCAAATTTTGTTCTTCTAGGTTGAAGCGTTCTTTACAGTAGCAGTTTTTATTTTTAGGTTTCCCTCTGTTCTCTCCTATATAGATAGATGAATTTGGAACTCGAAATCCAACATGGTTTGTAGAAGCTTTTTGAAACTTGACAAAATAAAGGAGTTATCAGATTTGTCTCTACGGATTGTTTACTCTTCAATTAACCCTAGGCACAGAATGTGGAAAAGCAGTTTCATTGAGAGGGGTTGCCAAGCTTCTAAGAAATAACGAGTTTCCGAAATACCAGCAAATATTTTTTCACCCAATCTTGATGATACGTGGTGGTAATGATCAGTACACAAATCCCACTTGGCTCACCAAATTGTGTTCTTCTATGTTGAAACGTTCGTCTACAGTAGCAGTTTTTATATGTAGGTTTCACTCTATTCTCTCTTATATAGTTAGATGAATTTGGAACTCTAAAACCATCATGGTTTGTAGTAGCTCTTTGAAACTTGAAAAAATAAAGGATTTCTCAGTTTTGTCACTATGGTTTGTTTCCTCTTCAAGTAGCCCTAAGCAGAGACTGTGGAAAAGCACTTTTATTGAGAGGGTTGCCAAGCTTCTAAGAAATACCGAGTTTCCGAAATGACAGCAAATATGTTTTCACCCAATCTTGATCATACGTGGTGGTAATGATCAGTACACAAATCCCACTTGACTCACCAAATTTTGTTCTTCTAGGTTGAAGCGTTCGTCTAGAGTAGCAGTTTTTATATTTAGGTTTCCCTCTGTTCTCTCCTATATAGATAGATGAATTTGGAACTCTAAATCCAACATGGTTTGTAGTACCTCTTTGAAACTTGACAAAAAAAGGATTTCTCAGTTTTGTCTCTATGGTTTGTTTCCTCTTCAAGTAGCCCTAGGAACAGACTGTGGAAAAGCACTTTCATTGAGAGGGGTTGCCAAGCTTTTATGAAATAACGAGTTTCCGAAATACCAGCAAATATTTTTTCAGCCAATCTTGATGATACTTGGTAGTAATGATCAGTACACAAATCCCACTTGGCTCACCAAATTCTGTTCTTCTAGGTTGAAGCGTTCGTCTACAGTAGCACTTTTTATATTTAGGTTTCACTCTGTTCTCTCCTATATAGGTTGATGAATTTGGAACTCTAAATCCAACATGGTTTGTAGTAGCTCTTTGAAAGTTGAAAAAATAAAGGACTTCTCAGTTTTGTCTCTATGGTTTGTTTCCTCTTCAAGTAGCACTAGGCACAGACTGTGGAGAAGCAATTTCACTGAGTGGGGTTGCCAAGTTTCTAAGAAATAACGAGTTTCCGAAACACCAGCAAATATTTTTTCACCCAATCATGATGATTCTTGGGGGTAATGATCAGTACACAAATCCCACTTGGCTCACCAAATTTTGTTCTCCTAGGTTGAAGCGTTCGTCTACAGTAGCAGTTTTTATATTTAGGTTTCACTCTGATCTCTCCTATATAGATAGATGAATTTGGAACTCTAAATCCAGCATGGTTTGTTTTAGCTCTTTGAAACTTGACATAATAAATGAGTTCTCAGATTTGTCTTTATGGTTTGCTTTCTCTTCAAGTAGCCCAATTCACAGACTGTGGAAAAGCACTTTCATTGAGAGGGGTTGCCAATCTTCTAAGAAATAACGAGTTTCCGAAATACCAGCAAATATTTTTTCAGCCAATCTTCATGATACTTGGTAGTAATGATCAGTACACAAATCCCACTTGGCTCACCAAATTCTGTTCTTCTAGGTTGAAGCGTTCGTCTAGAGTAGCAGTTTTTATATTTAGGTTTCCCTCTGTTCTCTCCTATATAGATAGATGAATTTGGAACTCTAAATCCAACATGGTTTGTAGTACCTCTTTGAAACTTGACAAAAAAAGGATTTCTCAGTTTTGTCTCTATGGTTTGTTTCCTCTTCAAGTAGCCCTAGGAACAGACTGTGGAAAAGCACTTTCATTGAGAGGGGTTGCCAAGCTTTTATGAAATAACGAGTTTCCGAAATACCAGCAAATATTTTTTCAGCCAATCTTGATGATACTTGGTAGTAATGATCAGTACACAAATCCCACTTGGCTCACCAAATTCTGTTCTTCTAGGTTGAAGCGTTCGTCTACAGTAGCACTTTTTATATTTAGGTTTCACTCTGTTCTCTCCTATATAGGTAGATGAATTTGGAACTCTAAATCCAACATGGTTTGTAGTAGCTCTTTGAAAGTTGAAAAAATAAAGGACTTCTCATTTTTGTCTCTATGGTTTGTTTCCTCTTCAAGTAGCACTAGGCACAGACTGTGGAGAAGCAATTTCACTGAGTGGGGTTGCCAAGTTTCTAAGAAATAACGAGTTTCCGAAACACCAGCAAATATTTTTTCACCCAATCATGATGATTCTTGGGGGTAATGATCAGTACACAAATCCCACTTGGCTCACCAAATTTTGTTGTCCTAGGTTGAAGCGTTCGTCTACAGTAGCAGTTTTTATATTTAGGTTTCACTCTGATCTCTCCTATATAGATAGATGAATTTGGAACTCTAAATCCAGCATGGTTTGTTTTAGCTCTTTGAAACTTGACATAATAAATGAGTTCTCAGATTTGTCTTTATGGTTTGCTTTCTCTTCAAGTAGCCCAATTCACAGACTGTGGAAAAGCACTTTCATTGAGAGGGGTTGCCAATCTTCTAAGAAATAACGAGTTTCCGAAATACCAGCAAATATTTTTTCAGCCAATCTTCATGATACTTGGTAGTAATGATCAGTACACAAATCCCACTTGGCTCACCAAATTCTGTTCTTCTAGGTTGAAGCATTCGTCTACAGTAGCACTTTTTATATTTAGGTTTCACTCTGTTCTCTCCTATATAGGTAGATGAATTTGGAACTCTAAATCTAACATGGTTTGTAGTAGCTCTTTGAAACTTGAAAAAATAAAGGTCTTCTGAGTTTTGTCTCTATGGTTTGTTTCCTCTTCAAGTAGCCCTAGGTACAGACTGTGGAAAAGCACTTTCATTGAGAGGGGTTGCCAAGCTTTTATGAAATAACGAGTTTCCAAAATACCAGCAAATATTTTTTCACCCAATCTTCATGATACTTGGTAGTAATGATCAGTACACAAATCCCACTTGGCTCACCAAATTCTGTTCTTCTAGGTTGAAGCATTCGTCTACAGTAGCACTTTTTATATTTAGGTTTCACTCTGTTCTCTCCTATATAGGTAGATGAATTTGGAACTCTAAATCCAACATGGTTTGTAGTAGCTCTTTGAAACTTGAAAAAATAAAGGTCTTCTGAGTTTTGTCTCTATGGTTTGTTTCCTTTTCAAGTAGCACTAGGCACAGACTGTGGAGAAGCAATTTCACTGAGTGGGGTTGCCAAGTTTCTAAAAAATAACGAGTTTCCGAAACACCAGCAAATATTTTTTCACCCAATCATGATGATTCTTGGGGGTAATGATCAGTACACAAATCCCACTTGGCTCACCAAATTTTGTTCTCCTAGGTTGAAGCGTTCGTCTACAGTAGCAGTTTTTATATTTAGGTTTCACTCTGTTCTCTCCAATATAGATAGATAAATTTTATAACTCTAAATCCAACATGGTTTGTAGTAGCTCTTTGAAACTTGACAAAATAAAGGAGTTCTCAGTTTTGTCTCAATGGTTTGTTTCCTCTTCAAGTAGCCCTTGGCACAGATTGAAGAAAAGCACTTTCATTGAGAGGGGTTGCCAAGCTTCTAAGAAATAACGAGTTTCCCAAATACTAGCAAATATTTTTTCACCCAATCTTTATGATACGTGGTGGTAATGACAAGTACACAAGTCTTAGTTGGCCCACCAAATTTTGTTCTTCTAGGTTGAAGATTTCGTTTACAGTACCAGTTTTTATATTTAGGTTTCCCTCTGTTCACTCCTATATAGATAGATGAATTTGGAACTCTAAATCCAACACGGTTTGTAGTAGCTCTTTGAAACATGACAAAATAAAGGGGTTCTCAGTTTTGTCTCTATGGTTTGTTTCCTCTTCAAGTAGCCCTTGGCACAGATGTGGAAAAGCATTTTCATGGAAAGGGGTTGCCAGGCTTCCAAGAAATAACGAGTTTCCAAAATACCAGCAAATATTTTTTAAGCCAATCTTGATGATACGTGGTGGTAATGATCAGTACACAAATCCCACTTGGCTCACCAAATTCTGTTCTTCTAGGTTGAAGCGTTCGTCTACAGTAGCATTTTTTATATTTATTTTTTACTCTGTTCTCTCCTATATAGGTAGATGAATTTGGAACTCTAAATGCAACATGGTTTGTAGTAGCTCTTTGAAACTTGACAATATAAAGGACTTCTCAGTTTTGTCTCTATGGTTTGTTTCCTCTTCAAGTAGCCCTAGGCACAGACTGTGGAGAAGCAATTTCACTGAGAGGGGTTGCCAAGTTTCTAAGAAATAACGAGTTTCCGATACACCAGCAAATATTTTTTCACCCAATCATGATGATTCTTGGGGGTAATGATCAGTACACAAATCCCACTTGGCTCACCAAATTTTGTTCTCCTAGGTTGAAGCGTTCGTCTACAGTAGCAGTTTTTATATTTAGGTTTCACTCTGATCTCTCCTATATAGATAGATGAATTTGGAACTCTAAATCCAGCATGGTTTGTTGTTGCTCTTTGAAACTTGACATAATAAATGAGTTCTCAGATTTGTCTTTATGGTTTGTTTCCTCTTCAAGTAGCCCAATTCACAGACTGTGGAAAAGCACTTTCATTTACAGGGGTTGCCAAGATTCTAAGAAATGAAGAGTTTCCGAAAAACCAGCAAATACTTTTTCAACCAATCTTGATGATACTTGGGAGTAATGATCAGTACCCAAATCCCACTTGGCTCTCTAAATTGTGTTCTTCTAGGTTGAAGCGTTCGTCTACAGTAGCAGTTTTTATTTGTAGGTTTCACTCTGTTCTCTCTTATATAGATATATGAATTTGGAACTCTAAATCCAACATGGTTTGTAGAAGCTCTTCGAAACTTGACCGAAATTAAGGAGTTTTGAGTTTTGTGTCTATGGTTTGTTTCCTCTTCAAGTAGCCCTAGGCCCAGACTGTGAAAAGCACTTTCATTGAGAGGGGTTGCCAAACTTCTAAGAAATAACCACTTTCCGAAATACCCGCAAATATTTTTTCACCCAATCTTGATGATACGTGGTGGAAATGACAAGTACACAAATCCCACTTGGCTCACCAAATTGTGTTCTTGTAGTTTGAAGCGTTCCTTTACAGTAGCAGTTTTTATTTTTCGGTTTCACTCTGTTCTCTCCTATATAGAAAGATGAATTTGGAACTCTAAATCCAACATGGTTTGTAGTAGCTCGTTGAAACTTGAAAAAATAAAGGAGTTCTCAGTTTTGTCTCTATATTTGTTTCCTCTTCAAGTAGCCCTAGGCACAGACTGTGGAATAGCACTTTCATTGAGAGAGGTTGCCAAGCTTCTAAGAAATAAGGAGTTTCTGAAATACCAGCAAATATTTTTTCACCCAATCTTGATGATACATGATGGTAATGACAGTACGCAAATCCCAATTGGCGTCACCAAATTTTGTTCTTCTAGGTTGAAGCGTTCCTTTACAGTAGCAGTTTTTATTTTTAGGTATCACTCTGTTCTCTCCTATATAGATAGATGAATTTGGAACTCTAAATCCAACATGGTTTGTAGTAGCTCTAGAAACTTGAAAAAATAAAGGACTTCTCAGTTTTGTCTCTATGGTTTCTTTCCTCTTCAAGTAGCCCTCAGCAGAGACTTTGGAAAAGCACTTTCATTGAGAGGGTTGCCAAGCTTCTAAGAAATAACGAGTTTCCGAAATGACAGCAAATATGTTTTCACCCAGTCTTGATGATACGTGGTGGTAATGATCAGTACACAAATCCCACTTGGCTCACCAAATTTTGTTCTTCTAGGTTGAAGCGTTCGTCTACAGTAGCAGTATTTATATTTAGGTTTCCCTCTGTTCCTTCCTATATAGATAGATGAATTTGGAACTCTAAATCCAACATGGTTTGTAGTACCTCTTTGAAACTTGACAAAAAAAAGGAGTTCTCAGTTTTGTCTCTATGGTTTGTTTCCTCTTCCAGTAGCCCTAAGCAGAGACTGTGGAAAAGCACTTTCATTGAGAGGGGTTGCCAAGCTTCTAAGAAATTACGATTTTCCGAAACACCAGCAAATATTTTTTCACACAATCTTGATGATACTTGCTGGTAATAATCAGTACACAAATCCCACTTGGCTCACCAAATTTTGTTCTTCTAGGTTGAAGCGTTCGTCTACAATAGCAGTTTATATATTTAGGTTTCACTCTGTTCTCTCCTATATGGATAGATGAATTTGGAACTCCAAATCCAACATGGTTTGCAGTAGCTCTTTGAAACTTGACAAAATAAAGCAGTTCTCAGGTTTGTCTCTATGGTTTGTTTCCTCTTCAAGTAGCCCTAGGCACAGACTGTGGACTGGCACTTTCATTGAGAGGGTTGAAAAGCTTCTAAGAAATAAGGAGTTTCCGAAATGACAGCAAATGTGTTTTCACCCAATCTGGATGGTACGTGGTGGTAATGATCAGTACACAAATCCCACTTGGCTCACCAAATTGTGTTCTTCTAGGTTGAATCGTTCTTCTACAGTAGAAGTTTATATTTATTGGTTTCACTCTGTTCTCTCTTATATAGATAGATGAATTTGGAACTCTAAATCCAACATGGTTTGTAGTAGCTCTTTGAAACTTGACAAAAAAAGTAGTTTTCAGTTTTGTCTCTATGGTTTGCTTCCTCTTCAAGTAGCCCTATGCACAGACTGTGGAAAACACTTTCATTGAAAGGGGTTTCCAAGCTTCCAAGAAATAATGACTTACCGAAATACAGGCCAATATTTTTTCACCCAATCTTGATGATACTTGGTAGTAATGATCGGTACACAAATCCCACTTGAATCACCAAATTTTGATTTCCAGTTTGAAGAGTTCGTTTACAGTAGCAGTTTATATTTTTAGGTTTCACTCTGTTCTCTCCTATATAGACAGATGAATTTGGAACTCTAAATCCAACATGGTTTGTAGTAGCTCTTTGAAACTTGACCAAAAAAAGTAGTTCTCAGTTTTGTCTGTATGGTTTGTTTCCTCTTCAAGTAGCCCTATGCACAGACTGTGGAAAACACTTTCATTGAAAGGGGTTGCCAAGCTTTCAAGAAATAATGAGTTTCCGAAATACAGGCCAATATTTTTTCACCCAAACTTGATGATACATGGTGGTAATGATCAGTACACAAATCCCACTTGGCTCACCAAATTTTGTCCTTCTAGGTTGAAGCGTTCGTCTACAGTAGCACTTTTTATATTTAGGTTTCATTCTGTTCTCTCCTATATAAATAGATGAATTAGGAACTCTAAATCCAACATGGTTTGTAGTAGCTCTTTGAAACTTGACAAAAAAAAAGGAGTTCTCAGTTTTGTCTCTATGGTTTGTTTCCTCCTCAAGTAGCCCTAAGCAGAGACTGTGGAAAAGCACTTTCATTGAAAGGGGTTGCCAAGCTTCCAAGAAATAACGAGTTCCCGAAATACCAGCAAATATTTTCTCACCCAAACTTGATGATACATGGTGGTAATGACAAGTACACAAATCCCACTTGGCTCACCAAATTTTGTTCTTCTAGGTTGAAGCGTTCTTTACAGTAGCAGTTTTTATTTTTAGGTTTCCCTCTGTTCTCTCCTATATAGATAGATGAATTTGGAACTCGAAATCCAACATGGTTTGTAGAAGCTTTTTGAAACTTGACAAAATAAAGAAGTTCTCAGATTTGACTCTACGGTTTGTTTCCTCTTCAAGTAACCATAGGCACAGAATGTGGAAAAGCAGTTTCATTGAGAGGGGTTGCCAAGCTTCTAAGAAATAACGAGTTTCCGAAATACCAGCAAATATTTTTTCACCCAATCTTGATGATACGTGGTGGTAATGATCAGTACACAAATCCCACTTGGCTCACCAAATTTTGTTCTTCTAGGGTGAAGTGTTCGTCTACAATAGCAGTTTTTATATTTAGGTTTCTCTCTGTTCTCTCCTATATAGATAGATGAATTTGGAACTCTAAATCCAACATGGTTTGTAGTATCTCTTTGAAACTTGACAAAAAAAAGGAGTTCTCAGTTTTGTCTCTATGGTTTGTTTCCTCTTAAAGTAGCCCTAAGCAGAGACTGTGGAAAAGCACTTTCATTGAAATGGGTTGCCAAGCTTCCAAGAAATAACGAGTTCCCGAAATACCAGCAAATATTTTTTCACCCAAAATGATGATACGTGGTGGTAATGACAAGTACACAAATCCCACTTGGCTCACCAAATTTTGTTCTTCTAGGTTGAAGCGTTCTTTTTCAGTAGCAGTTTTTATTTTTAGGTTTCCCTCTCTCTCTGCTATATAGATAGATGAATTTGGAACTCGAAATCCAACATGGTTTGTAGAAGCTTTTTGAAACTTGACAAAATAAAGGAGTTCTCAGATTTGTCTCTATGGTTTGTTTCCTCTTCAAGTAATCCTAGTCACAGAATGTGGAAAAGCAGTTTCATTGAGAGGGGTTGGCAAGTTTCTAAGAAATAACGAGTTTCCGAAATACCAGTAAATATTTTTTCACCCAATCTTGATGATACGTGGTGGTAATGATCAGTACACAAATCCCACTTGGCTCAACAAAATATGTTCTTCTATGTAGAAACTTTCGTCTACAGTAGCAGTTTTTATATGTAGGTTTCACTCTGTTCTCTCTTATATAGTTAGATGAATTTGGAACTCTAAAACCAACATGGTGTGTAGTAGCTCTTTGAAACTTGAAAAAATAAAGGAGTTCTCAGTTTTGTCACTATGGTTTGTTTCCTCTTCAAGTAGCCCTAAGCAGAGACTGTGGAAAAGCACTTTCATTGAGAGGGTTGCCAAGCTTCTGAGAAATAACGAGTTTTCGAAAAGACAGCAAATATGTTTTCACCCAATCTTGATGATACGTGGTGGTAATGATCAGTACACAAATCCCACTTGGCTCACCAAATTTTGTTCTTCTAGGTTGAAGCGTTCGTCTACAGTAGCAGTTTTTATATTTAGGTTTCCCTCTGTTCTCTCCTATATAGATAGATGAATTTGGAACTCTAAATCCAACATGGTTTGTAGTAGCTCTTTGAAACTTGACAAAAAAAGGAGTTCTCAGTTTTGTCTTTATGGTTTGTTTCCTCTTCAAGTAGCCCTAGGAACATACTGTGGAAAAGCACTTTCATTGAGAGGGGTTGCCAATCTTTTATGAAATAACGAGTTTCTGAAATACCAGCAAATATTTTTTCAGCCAATCTTGATGATACATGATGGTAATGACAGTACGCAAATCCCAATTGGCGTCACCAAATGTTGTTCTTCTAGGTTGAAGCGTTCCTTTACAGTAGCAGTTTTTATTTTTAGGTTTCACTCTGTTCTCTCCTATATAGATAGATGAATTTGGAACTCTAAATCCAACATGGTTTGTAGTAGCTCTAGAAACTTGAAAAAATAAAGGACTTCTCAGTTTTGTCTCTATGGTTTCTTTCCTCTTCAAGTAGCCCTCAGCAGAGACTTTGGAAAAGCACTTTCATTGAGAGGGTTGCCAAGCTTCTAAGAAATAACGAGTTTCCGAAATGACAGCAAATATGTTTTCACCCAGTCTTGATGATACGTGGTGGTAATGATCAGTACACAAATCCCACTTGGCTCACCAAATTTTGTTCTTCTAGGGTGAAGTGATCGTCTACAATAGCAGTTTTTATATTTAGGTTTCTCTCTGTTCTCTCTTATAGAGATAGATGAATTTGGAACTCTAAATCCAACATGGTTTGTAGTAGCTCTTTGAAACTTGACAAAAAAAAAGGAGTTCTCAGTTTTGTCTCTATGGTTTGTTTCCTCTTCAAGTAGCCCTAAGCAGAGACTGTGGAAAAGCACTTTCATTGAAAGGGGTTGCCAAGCTTCCAAGAAATAACGAGTTCCCGAAATACCAGCAAATATTTTTTCACCCAATCTTGATGATACGTGGTGGTAATGACAAGTACACAAATCCCACTTGGCTCACCAAATTTTGTTCTTCTAGTTTGAAGCATTCTTTACAGTAGCAGTTTTTATTTTTAGGTTTCCCTCTGTTCTCTCCTATATAGATAGATGAATTTGGAACTCGAAATCCAACATGGTTTGTAGAAGCTTTTTGAAACTTGACAAAATAAAGGAGTTCTCAGATTTGACTCTATTGTTTGTTTCCTCTTCAAGTAACCCTAGGCACAGAATGTGGAAAAGCAGTTTCATTGAGAGGGGTTGCCAAGCTTCTAAGAAATAACGAGTTTCCGAAATACCAGCAAATATTTTTTCACCCAATCTTGATGATACGTGGTGGTAATGATCAGTACACAAATCCCACTTGGCTCACCAAATTTTGTTCTTCTAGTGTGAAGTGTTCGTCTACAATAGCAGTTTTATATTTAGGTTTCTCTCTGTTCTCTCCTATATAGATAGATGAATTTGGAACTCTAAATACAACATGGTTTGTAGTATCTCTTTGAAACTTGGCAAAAAAAAGGAGTTCTCAGTTTTGTCTCTATGGTTTGTTTCCTCTTAAAGTAGCCCTAAGCAGAGACTGTGGAAAAGCACTTTCATTGAAAGGGGTTGCCAAGCTTCCAAGAAATAACGAGTTCCCGACATAACAGCAAATATTTTTTCACCCAAAATGATGATACGTGGTGGTAATGACAAGTACACAAATCCCACTTGGCTCACCAAATTTTGTTCTTCTAGGTTGAAGCGTTCTTTTTCAGTAGCAGTTTTTATTTTTAGGTTTCCTCTCTCTCTGCTATATAGATAGATGAATTTGGAACTCGAAATCCAACATGGTTTGTAGAAGCTTTTTGAAACTTGACAAAATAAAGGCGTTCTCAGATTTGTCTCTATGGTTTGTTTCCTCTTCAAGTAATCCTAGTCACAGAATGTGGAAAAGCAGTTTCATTGAGAGGGGTTGGCAAGTTTCTAAGAAATAACGAGTTTCCGAAATACCAGTAAATATTTTTTCACCCAATCTTGATGATACGTGGTGGTAATGATCAGTACACAAATCCCACTTGGCTCAACAAAATATGTTCTTCTATGTAGAAACTTTCGTCTACAGTAGCAGTTTTTATATGTAGGTTTCACTCTGTTCTCTCTTATATAGTTAGATGAATTTGGAACTCTAAAACCAACATGGTGTGTAGTAGCTCTTTGAAACTTGAAAAAATAAAGGAGTTCTCAGTTTTGTCACTATGGTTTGTTTCCTCTTCAAGTAGCCCTAAGCAGAGACTGTGGAAAAGCACTTTCATTGAGAGGGTTGCCAAGCTTCTGAGAAATAACGAGTTTTCGAAAAGACAGCAAATATGTTTTCACCCAATCTTGATGATACGTGGTGGTAATGATCAGTACACAAATCCCACTTGGCTCACCAAATTTTGTTCTTCTAGGTTGAAGCGTTCGTCTACAGTAGCAGTTTTTATATTTAGGTTTCCCTCTGTTCTCTCCTATATAGATAGATGAATTTGGAACTCTAAATCCAACATGGTTTGTAGTAGCTCTTTGAAACTTGACAAAAAAAGGAGTTCTCAGTTTTGTCTTTATGGTTTGTTTCCTCTTCAAGTAGCCCTAGGAACATACTGTGGAAAAGCACTTTCATTGAGAGGGGTTGCCAATCTTTTATGAAATAACGAGTTTCTGAAATACCAGCAAATATTTTTTCAGCCAATCTTGATGATACATGATGGTAATGACAGTACGCAAATCCCAATTGGCGTCACCAAATGTTGTTCTTCTAGGTTGAAGCGTTCCTTTACAGTAGCAGTTTTTATTTTTAGGTTTCACTCTGTTCTCTCCTATATAGATAGATGAATTTGGAACTCTAAATCCAACATGGTTTGTAGTAGCTCTAGAAACTTGAAAAAATAAAGGACTTCTCAGTTTTGTCTCTATGGTTTCTTTCCTCTTCAAGTAGCCCTCAGCAGAGACTTTGGAAAAGCACTTTCATTGAGAGGGTTGCCAAGCTTCTAAGAAATAACGAGTTTCCGAAATGACAGCAAATATGTTTTCACCTAGTCTTGATGATACGTGGTGGTAATGATCAGTACATAAATCCCACTTGGCTCACCAAATTTTGTTCTTCTAGGGTGAAGTGATCGTCTACAATAGCAGTTTTTATATTTAGGTTTCTCTCTGTTCTCTCTTATAGAGATAGATGAATTTGGAACTCTAAATCCAACATGGTTTGTAGTAGCTCTTTGAAACTTGACAAAAAAAAAGGAGTTCTCAGTTTTGTCTCTATGGTTTGTTTCCTCTTCAAGTAGCCCTAAGCAGAGACTGTGGAAAAGCACTTTCATTGAAAGGGGTTGCCAAGCTTCCAAGAAATAACGAGTTCCCGAAATACCAGCAAATATTTTTTCACCCAATCTTGATGATACGTGGTGGTAATGACAAGTACACAAATCCCACTTGGCTCACCAAATTTTGTTCTTCTAGTTTGAAGCATTCTTTACAGTAGCAGTTTTTATTTTTAGGTTTCCCTCTGTTCTCTCCTATATAGATAGATGAATTTGGAACTCGAAATCCAACATGGTTTGTAGAAGCTTTTTGAAACTTGACAAAATAAAGGAGTTCTCAGATTGACTCTATTGTTTGTTTCCTCTTCAAGTAACCCTAGGCACAGAATGTGGAAAAGCAGTTTCATTGAGAGGGGTTGCCAAGCTTCTAAGAAATAACGAGTATCCGAAATACCAGCAAATATTTTTTCACCCAATCTTGATGATACGTGGTGGTAATGATCAGTAAACAAATCCCACTTGGCTCACCAAATTTTGTTCTTCTAGTGTGAAGTGTTCGTCTACAATAGCAGTTTTATATTTAGGTTTCTCTCTGTTCTCTCCTATATAGATAGATGAATTTGGAACTCTAAATACAACATGGTTTGTAGTATCTCTTTGAAACTTGGCAAAAAAAAGGAGTTCTCAGTTTTGTCTCTATGGTTTGTTTCCTCTTCAAGTAGCCCTAAGCAGAGACTGTGGAAAAGCACTTTCATTGAAAGGGGTTGCCAAGCTTCCAAGAAATAACGAGTTCCCGAAATACCAGCAAATATTTTTTCACCCAATCTTGATGATACGTGGTGGTAATGACAAGTACACAAATCCCACTTGGCTCACCAAATTTTGTTCTTCTAGGTTGAAGCGTTCTTTACAGTAGCAGTTTTTATTTTTAGGTTTCCCTCTGTTCTCTCCTATATAGATAGATGAATTTGGAACTCGAAATCCAACATGGTTTGTAGAAGCTTTTTGAAACTTGACAAAATAAAGGAGTTCTCAGATTTGACTCTATTGTTTGTTTCCTCTTCAAGTAACCCTAGGCACAGAATGTGGAAAAGCAGTTTCATTGAGAGGGGTTGCCAAGCTTCTAAGAAATAACGAGTATCCGAAATACCAGCAAATATTTTTTCACCCAATCTTGATGATACGTGGTGGTAATGATCAGTACACAAATCCCACTTGGCTCACCAAATTTTGTTCTTCTAGTGTGAAGTGTTCGTCTACAATAGCAGTTTTATATTTAGGTTTCTCTCTGTTCTCTCCTATATAGATAGATGAATTTGGAACTCTAAATACAACATGGTTTGTAGTATCTCTTTGAAACTTGGCAAAAAAAAGGAGTTCTCAGTTTTGTCTCTATGGTTTGTTTCCTCTTCAAGTAGCCCTAAGCAGAGACTGTGGAATAGCACTTTCATTGAAAGGGGTTGCCAAGCTTCCAAGAAATAACGAGTTTCCGAAATACCAGCAAATATTTTTTCACCCAATCTTGATGATACGTGGTGGTAATGATCAGTACACAAATCCCACTTGGCTCACCAAAATGTGTTCTTCTATGTAGAAACGTTAGTCTACAGTAGCAGTTTTTATATGTAGGTTTCACTCTGTTCTCTCTTATATAGTTAGATGAATTTGGAACTCTAAAACCAACATGGTGTGTAGTAGCTCTTTGAAACTTGAAAAAATAAAGGAGTTCTCAGTTTTGTCACTATGGTTTGTTTCCTCTTCAAGTAGCCCTAAGCAGAGACTGTGGAAAAGCACTTTCATTGAGAGGGTTGCCAAGCTTCTGAGAAATAACGAGTTTTCGAAATGACAGCAAATATGTTTTCACCCAATCTTGATGATACGTGGTGGTAATGATCAGTACACAAATCCCACTTGGCTCACCAAATTTTGTTCTTCTAGGTTGAAGCGTTCGTCTACAGTAGCAGTTTTTATATTTAGGTTTCCCTCTGTTCTCTCCTATATAGATAGATGAATTTGGAACTCTAAATCCAACATGGTTTGTAGTAGCTCTTTGAAACTTGACAAAATAGGAGTTCTCAGTTTTGTCTTTATGGTTTGTTTCCTCTTCAAGTAGCCCTAGGAACATACTGTGGAAAAGCACTTTCATTGAGAGGGGTTGCCAATCTTTTATGAAATAACGAGTTTCTGAAATACCAGCAAATATTTTTTCAGCCAATCTTGATGATACATGATGGTAATGACAGTACGGAAATCCTAATTGGCGTCACCAAATGTTGTTCTTCTAGGTTGAAGCGTTCCTTTACAGTAGCAGTTTTTATTTTTAGGTTTCACTCTGTTCTCTCCTATATAGATAGATGAATTTGGAACTCTAAATCCAACATGGTTTGTAGTAGCTCTAGAAACTTGAAAAAATAAAGGACTTCTCAGTTTTGTCTCTATGGTTTCTTTCCTCTTCAAGTAGCCCTCAGCAGAGACTTTGGAAAAGCACTTTCATTGAGATTGTTGCCAAGCTTGTAAGAAATAACGAGTTTCCGAAATGACAGCAAATATGTTTTCACCCAGTCTTGATGATACGTGGTGGTAATGATCAGTACACAAATCCCACTTGGCTCACCAAATTTTGTTCTTCTAGGTTGAAGCGTTCGTCTACAGTAGCAGTTTTTATATTTAGGTTTCCCTCTGTTCCTTCCTATATAGATAGATGAATTTGGAACTCTAAATCCAACATGGTTTGTAGTACCTCTTTGAAACTTGACAAAAAAAAGGAGTTCTCAGTTTTGTCTCTATGGTTTGTTTCCTCTTCCAGTAGCCCTAAGCAGAGACTGTGGAAAAGCACTTTCATTGAGAGGGGTTGCCAAGCTTCTAAGAAATTACGATTTTCCGAAACACCAGCAAATATTTTTTCACACAATCTTGATGATACTTGCTGGTAATAATCAGTACACAAATCCCACTTGGCTCACCAAATTTTGTTCTTCTAGTTTGAAGCGTTCGTCTACAATAGCAGTTTATATATTTAGGTTTCACTCTGTTCTCTCCTATATGGATAGATGAATTTGGAACTCCAAATCCAACATGGTTTGCAGTAGCTCTTTGAAACTTGACAAAATAAAGCAGTTCTCAGGTTTGTCTCTATGGTTTGTTTTCTCTTCAAGTAGCCCTAGGCACAGACTGTGGACTGGCACTTTCATTGAGAGGGTGGCCAAGCTTCTAAGAAATAAGGAGTTTCCGAAATGACAGCAAATATGTTTTCACCCAATCTGGATGGTACGTGGTGGTAATGATCAGTACACAAATCCCACTTGGCTCACCAAATTGTGTTCTTCTAGGTTGAATCGTTCGTCTACAGTAGAAGTTTATATTTATTGGTTTCACTCTGTTCTCTCTTATATAGATAGATGAATTTGGAACTCTAAATCCAACATGGTTTGTAGTAGCTCTTTGAAACTTGACAAAAAAAGTAGTTTTCAGTTTTGTCTCTATGGTTTGCTTCCTCTTCAAGTAGCCCTATGCACAGACTGTGGAAATCACTTTCATTGAAATGGGTTGCCAAGCTTCCAAGAAATAATGAGTTTCCGAAATACAGGCCAATATTTTTTCACCCAATCTTGATGATACTCGGTAGTAATGATCGGTACACAAATCCCACATGACTCACCAAATTTTGATTTCCAGTTTGAAGAGTTCGTTTACAGTAGCAGTTTATATTTTTAGGTTTCACTCTGTTCTCTCCTATATAGACAGATGAATTTGGAACTCTAAATCCAACATGGTTTGTAGTAGCTCTTTGAAACTTGACCAAAAAAAGTAGTTCTCAGTTTTGTCTGTATGGTTTGTTTCCTCTTCAAGTAGCCCTATGCACAGACTGTGGAAAACACTTTCATTGAAAGGGGTTGCCAAGCTTCCAAGAAATAATGAGTTTCCGAAATACAGGCCAATATTTTTTCACCCAATCTTGATGATACATGGTGGTAATGATCAGTACACAAATCCCACTTGGCTCACCAAATTTTGTCCTTCTAGGTTGAAGCGTTCGTCTACAGTAGCACTTTTTATATTTAGGTTTCATTCTGTTCTCTCCTATATAGATAGATGAATTAGGAACTCTAAATCCAACATGGTTTGTTGTAGCTCTTTGAAACTTGACATAATAAAGGAGTTCTCAGTTTTGTTTCTATGGATTGTTTCCTCCTCAAGTAGCCCTATTCACAGACTGCGGAAAAGCACTTTCAATGAGAGGGGTTGACAAGCTTCTAAGAAATAACGAGTTTCCGAAATACCAGCAAATATTTTTTCACCCAATCTTGATGATACGTGGTGGTAATGATCAGTACACAAATCCCACTTGGCTCACCAAATTTTGTTCTTCTAGGGTGAAGTGATCGTCTACAATAGCAGTTTTTATATTTAGGTTTCTCTCTGTTCTCTCTTATAGAGATAGATGAATTTGGAACTCTAAATCCAACATGGTTTGTAGTAGCTCTTTGAAACTTGACAAAAAAAAAGGAGTTCTCAGTTTTGTCTCTATGGTTTGTTTCCTCTTCAAGTAGCCCTAAGCAGAGACTGTGGAAAAGCACTTTCATTGAAAGGGGTTGCCAAGCTTCCAAGAAATAACGAGTTCCCGAAATACCAGCAAATATTTTTTCACCCAATCTTGATGATACGTGGTGGTAATGACAAGTACACAAATCCCACTTGGCTCACCAAATTTTGTTCTTCTAGTTTGAAGCATTCTTTACAGTAGCAGTTTTTATTTTTAGGTTTCCCTCTGTTCTCTCCTATATAGATAGATGAATTTGGAACTCGAAATCCAACATGGTTTGTAGAAGCTTTTTGAAACTTGACAAAATAAAGGAGTTCTCAGATTTGACTCTATTGTTTGTTTCCTCTTCAAGTAACCCTAGGCACAGAATGTGGAAAAGCAGTTTCATTGAGAGGGGTTGCCAAGCTTCTAAGAAATAACGAGTATCCGAAATACCAGCAAATATTTTTTCACCCAATCTTGATGATACGTGGTGGTAATGATCAGTAAACAAATCCCACTTGGCTCACCAAATTTTGTTCTTCTAGTGTGAAGTGTTCGTCTACAATAGCAGTTTTATATTTAGGTTTCTCTCTGTTCTCTCCTATATAGATAGATGAATTTGGAACTCTAAATACAACATGGTTTGTAGTATCTCTTTGAAACTTGGCAAAAAAAAGGAGTTCTCAGTTTTGTCTCTATGGTTTGTTTCCTCTTCAAGTAGCCCTAAGCAGAGACTGTGGAAAAGCACTTTCATTGAAAGGGGTTGCCAAGCTTCCAAGAAATAACGAGTTCCCGAAATACCAGCAAATATTTTTTCACCCAATCTTGATGATACGTGGTGGTAATGACAAGTACACAAATCCCACTTGGCTCACCAAATTTTGTTCTTCTAGGTTGAAGCGTTCTTTACAGTAGCAGTTTTTATTTTTAGGTTTCCCTCTGTTCTCTCCTATATAGATAGATGAATTTGGAACTCGAAATCCAACATGGTTTGTAGAAGCTTTTTGAAACTTGACAAAATAAAGGAGTTCTCAGATTTGACTCTATTGTTTGTTTCCTCTTCAAGTAACCCTAGGCACAGAATGTGGAAAAGCAGTTTCATTGAGAGGGGTTGCCAAGCTTCTAAGAAATAACGAGTATCCGAAATACCAGCAAATATTTTTTCACCCAATCTTGATGATACGTGGTGGTAATGATCAGTACACAAATCCCACTTGGCTCACCAAATTTTGTTCTTCTAGTGTGAAGTGTTCGTCTACAATAGCAGTTTTATATTTAGGTTTCTCTCTGTTCTCTCCTATATAGATAGATGAATTTGGAACTCTAAATACAACATGGTTTGTAGTATCTCTTTGAAACTTGGCAAAAAAAAGGAGTTCTCAGTTTTGTCTCTATGGTTTGTTTCCTCTTCAAGTAGCCCTAAGCAGAGACTGTGGAATAGCACTTTCATTGAAAGGGGTTGCCAAGCTTCCAAGAAATAACGAGTTTCCGAAATACCAGCAAATATTTTTTCACCCAATCTTGATGATACGTGGTGGTAATGATCAGTACACAAATCCCACTTGGCTCACCAAAATGTGTTCTTCTATGTAGAAACGTTAGTCTACAGTAGCAGTTTTTATATGTAGGTTTCACTCTGTTCTCTCTTATATAGTTAGATGAATTTGGAACTCTAAAACCAACATGGTGTGTAGTAGCTCTTTGAAACTTGAAAAAATAAAGGAGTTCTCAGTTTTGTCACTATGGTTTGTTTCCTCTTCAAGTAGCCCTAAGCAGAGACTGTGGAAAAGCACTTTCATTGAGAGGGTTGCCAAGCTTCTGAGAAATAACGAGTTTTCGAAATGACAGCAAATATGTTTTCACCCAATCTTGATGATACGTGGTGGTAATGATCAGTACACAAATCCCACTTGGCTCACCAAATTTTGTTCTTCTAGGTTGAAGCGTTCGTCTACAGTAGCAGTTTTTATATTTAGGTTTCCCTCTGTTCTCTCCTATATAGATAGATGAATTTGGAACTCTAAATCCAACATGGTTTGTAGTAGCTCTTTGAAACTTGACAAAATAGGAGTTCTCAGTTTTGTCTTTATGGTTTGTTTCCTCTTCAAGTAGCCCTAGGAACATACTGTGGAAAAGCACTTTCATTGAGAGGGGTTGCCAATCTTTTATGAAATAACGAGTTTCTGAAATACCAGCAAATATTTTTTCAGCCAATCTTGATGATACATGATGGTAATGACAGTACGGAAATCCTAATTGGCGTCACCAAATGTTGTTCTTCTAGGTTGAAGCGTTCCTTTACAGTAGCAGTTTTTATTTTTAGGTTTCACTCTGTTCTCTCCTATATAGATAGATGAATTTGGAACTCTAAATCCAACATGGTTTGTAGTAGCTCTAGAAACTTGAAAAAATAAAGGACTTCTCAGTTTTGTCTCTATGGTTTCTTTCCTCTTCAAGTAGCCCTCAGCAGAGACTTTGGAAAAGCACTTTCATTGAGATTGTTGCCAAGCTTGTAAGAAATAACGAGTTTCCGAAATGACAGCAAATATGTTTTCACCCAGTCTTGATGATACGTGGTGGTAATGATCAGTACACAAATCCCACTTGGCTCACCAAATTTTGTTCTTCTAGGTTGAAGCGTTCGTCTACAGTAGCAGTTTTTATATTTAGGTTTCCCTCTGTTCCTTCCTATATAGATAGATGAATTTGGAACTCTAAATCCAACATGGTTTGTAGTACCTCTTTGAAACTTGACAAAAAAAAGGAGTTCTCAGTTTTGTCTCTATGGTTTGTTTCCTCTTCCAGTAGCCCTAAGCAGAGACTGTGGAAAAGCACTTTCATTGAGAGGGGTTGCCAAGCTTCTAAGAAATTACGATTTTCCGAAACACCAGCAAATATTTTTTCACACAATCTTGATGATACTTGCTGGTAATAATCAGTACACAAATCCCACTTGGCTCACCAAATTTTGTTCTTCTAGTTTGAAGCGTTCGTCTACAATAGCAGTTTATATATTTAGGTTTCACTCTGTTCTCTCCTATATGGATAGATGAATTTGGAACTCCAAATCCAACATGGTTTGCAGTAGCTCTTTGAAACTTGACAAAATAAAGCAGTTCTCAGGTTTGTCTCTATGGTTTGTTTTCTCTTCAAGTAGCCCTAGGCACAGACTGTGGACTGGCACTTTCATTGAGAGGGTGGCCAAGCTTCTAAGAAATAAGGAGTTTCCGAAATGACAGCAAATATGTTTTCACCCAATCTGGATGGTACGTGGTGGTAATGATCAGTACACAAATCCCACTTGGCTCACCAAATTGTGTTCTTCTAGGTTGAATCGTTCGTCTACAGTAGAAGTTTATATTTATTGGTTTCACTCTGTTCTCTCTTATATAGATAGATGAATTTGGAACTCTAAATCCAACATGGTTTGTAGTAGCTCTTTGAAACTTGACAAAAAAAGTAGTTTTCAGTTTTGTCTCTATGGTTTGCTTCCTCTTCAAGTAGCCCTATGCACAGACTGTGGAAATCACTTTCATTGAAATGGGTTGCCAAGCTTCCAAGAAATAATGAGTTTCCGAAATACAGGCCAATATTTTTTCACCCAATCTTGATGATACTCGGTAGTAATGATCGGTACACAAATCCCACATGACTCACCAAATTTTGATTTCCAGTTTGAAGAGTTCGTTTACAGTAGCAGTTTATATTTTTAGGTTTCACTCTGTTCTCTCCTATATAGACAGATGAATTTGGAACTCTAAATCCAACATGGTTTGTAGTAGCTCTTTGAAACTTGACCAAAAAAAGTAGTTCTCAGTTTTGTCTGTATGGTTTGTTTCCTCTTCAAGTAGCCCTATGCACAGACTGTGGAAAACACTTTCATTGAAAGGGGTTGCCAAGCTTCCAAGAAATAATGAGTTTCCGAAATACAGGCCAATATTTTTTCACCCAATCTTGATGATACATGGTGGTAATGATCAGTACACAAATCCCACTTGGCTCACCAAATTTTGTCCTTCTAGGTTGAAGCGTTCGTCTACAGTAGCACTTTTTATATTTAGGTTTCATTCTGTTCTCTCCTATATAGATAGATGAATTAGGAACTCTAAATCCAACATGGTTTGTTGTAGCTCTTTGAAACTTGACATAATAAAGGAGTTCTCAGTTTTGTTTCTATGGATTGTTTCCTCCTCAAGTAGCCCTATTCACAGACTGCGGAAAAGCACTTTCAATGAGAGGGGTTGACAAGCTTCTAAGAAATAACGAGTTTCCGAAATACCAGCAAATATTTTTTCACCCAATCTTGATGATACGTGGTGGTAATGATCAGTACACAAATCCCACTTGGCTCACCAAATTTTGTTCTTCTAGGGTGAAGTGTTCGTCTACAATAGCAGTTTTTATATTTAGGTTTCTCTCTGTTCTCTCTTATATAGATAGATGAATTTGGAACTCTAAATCCAACATGGTTTGTAGTAGCTCTTTGAAACATGACAAAAAAAAAGGAGTTCTCAGTTTTGTCTCTATGGTTTGTTTCCTCCTCAAGTAGACCTAAGCAGAGACTGTGGAAAAGCACTTTCATTGAAAGGGGTTGCCAAGCTTCCAAGAAATAACGAGTTCCCGAAATGCCAGCAAATATTTTCTCACCCAATCTTGATGATACGTGGTGGTAATGACAAGTACACAAATCCCACTTGGCTCACCAAATTTTGTTCTTCTAGGTTGAAGCGTTCTTTACAGTAGTAGTTTTTATTTTTAGATTTCCCTCTGTTCTCTCCTATATAGATAGATGAATTTGGAACTCGAAATCCAACATGGTTTGTAGAAGCTTTTTGAAACTTGACAAAATAAAGAAGTTCTCAGATTTGACTCTACGGTTTGTTTCCTCTTCAAGTAACCCTAGGCACAGAATGTGGAAAAGCAGTTTCATTGAGAGGGGTTGCCAAGCTTCTAAGAATTAACGAGTTTCCGAAATTCCACCAAATATTTTTTCACCCAATCTTGATGATACGTGGTGGTAATGATCAGTACACAAATCCCACTTGGCTCACCAAATTTTGTTCTTCTAGGGTGAAGTGATCGTCTACAATAGCAGTTTTTATATTTAGGTTTCTCTCTGTTCTCTCCTATATAGATAGATGAATTTGGAACTCTAAATCCAACATGGTTTGTAGTATCTCTTTGAAACTTGACAAAAAAAAAGGAGTTCTCAGTTTTGTCTCTACGGTTTGTTTCCTCTTCAAGTAGCCCTAAGCAGAGACTGTGGAAAAGCACTTTCATTGAAAGGGGTTGCCAAGCTTCCAAGAAATAACAAGTTCCCGAAATACCAGCAAATATTTTTTTACCCAATCTTGATGATACGTGGTGGTAATGACAAGTACACAAATCCCACTTGGCTCACCAAATTTTGTTCTTCTAGGTTGAAGCGTTCTTTACAGTAGCAGTTTTTATTTTTAGGTTTCCCTCTGTTCTCTCCTATATAGATAGATGAATTTGGAACTCGAAATCCAACATGGTTTGTAGAAGTTTTTTGAAACTTGACAAAATAAAGGAGTTCTCAGATTTGTCTCTAAGGTTTGTTTCCTCTTCAAGTAATTCTAGGCACAGAATGTGGAAAAGCAGTTTCATTGAGAGGGGTTGGCAAGTTTCTAAGAAATAACGAGTTTCCGAAATACCAGCAAATATTTTTTCACCCAATCTTGATGATACGTGGTGGTAATGATCAGTACACAAATCCCACTTGGCTCACCAAAATGTGTTCTTCTATGTAGAAACGTTCATCTACAGTAGCAGTTTTTATATGTAGGTTTCACTCTGTTCTCTCATATATAGTTAGATGAATTTTGAACTCTAAAACCAACATGGTTTGTAGTAGCTCTAGAAACTTGAAAAAATAAAGGACTTCTCAGTTTTGTCTCTATGGTTTCTTTCCTCTTCAAGTAGCCCTCAGCAGAGTCTTTGGAAAAGCACTTTCATTGAGAGGGTTGCCAAGCTTCTAAGATATAACGAGTTTCCGAAATGACAGCAAATATGTTTTCACCCAGTCTTGATGATACGTGGTGGTAATGATCAGTACACAAATCCCACTTGGCTCACCAAATTGTGTTCTTCTAGGTTGAATCGTTCGTCTACAGTAGAAGTTTATATTTATTGGTTTCACTCTGTTCTCTCTTATATAGATAGATGAATTTGGAACTCTAAATCCAACATGGTTTGTAGTAGCTCTTTGAAACTTGACAAAAAAAGTAGTTTTCAGTTTTGTCTCTATGGTTTGCTTCCTCTTCAAGTAGCCCTATGCACAGACTGTGGAAATCACTTTCATTGAAAGGGGTTGCCAAGCTTCCAAGAAATAATGAGTTTCCGAAATACAGGCCAATATTTTTTCACCCAATCTTGATGATACTTGGTAGTAATGATCGGTACACAAATACCACTTGACTCACCAAATTTTGATTTCCAGTTTGAAGAGTTCGTTTACAGTAGCAGTTTATATTTTTAGGTTTCACTCTGTTCTCTCCTATATAGACAGATGAATTTGGAACTCTAAATCCAACATGGTTTGTAGTAGCTCTTTGAAACTTGACCAAAAAAAGTAGTTCTCAGTTTTGTCTGTATGGTTTGTTTCCTCTTCAAGTAGCCCTATGCACAGACTGTGGAAAACACTTTCATTGAAAGGGGTTGCCAAGCTTCCAAGAAATAATGAGTTTCCAAAATACAGGCCAATATTTTTTCACCCAATCCTGATGATTCTTGGGGGTAATGATCAGTACACAAATCCCACTTGGCTCACCAAATTTTGTTCTCCTAGGTTGAAGCGTTCGTCTACAGTAGCAGTTTTTATATTTAGGTTTCACTCTGATCTCTCCTATATAGATAGATGAATTTGGAACTCTAAATCCAGCATGGTTTGTTTTAGCTCTTTGATACTTGACATAATAAATGAGTTCTCAGATTTGTCTTTATGGTTTGTTTCCTCTTCAAGTCGCCCTAGGCACAGACTGTGGAAAAGCACTTTCATTGAGAGGGGTTGCCAAGCTTTTAAGAAATAACGAGTTTCCGAAATACCAGCAAATATTTTTTCACCCAATCTTGATGATACGTGGTGGTAATGATCAGTACACAATTCCCACTTGGCTCACCAAATTTTCTTCTTCTAGGGTGAAGTGTTCGTCTACAATAGCAGTTTTTATATTTAGGTTTCTCTCTGTTCTCTCCTATATAGATAGATGAATTTGGAACTCTAAATCTAACATGGTTTGTAGTAGCTCTTTGAAACTTGACAAAAAAAAGGAGTTCTCAGTTTTGTCTCTATGGTTTGTTTCCTCTTCAAGTAGCCCTAAGCAGAGACTGTGGAAAAGCACTTTCATTGAAAGGGGTTGCCAAGCTTCCAAGAAAAAACGATTTCCCAAAATACCAGCAAATATTTTTTCACCCAATCTTGTTGATACGTGGTGGTAATGACAAGTACACAAATCCCACTTGGCTCACCAAATTTTGTTCTTCTAGGTTGAAGCGTTCTTTACAGTAGCAGTTTTTATTTTTAGGTTTCCCTCTGTTCTCTCCTATATAGATAGATGAATTTGGAACTCGAAATCCAACATGGTTTGTAGAAGCTTTTTGAAACTTGACAAAATAAAGGAGTTCTCAGATTTGTCTCTACGGATTGTTTACTCTTCAAGTAACCCTAGGCACAGAATGTGGAAAAGCAGTTTCATTGAGAGGGGTTGCCAAGCTTCTAAGAAATAACGAGTTTCCGAAACACCAGCAAATATTTTTTCACCCAATCTTGATGATACGTGGTGGTAATGATCAGTACACAAATCCCACTTGGCTCACCAAATTGTGTTCTTCTATGTTGAAACGTTCGTCTACAGTAGCAGTTTTTATATGTAGGTTTCACTCTATTCTCTCTTATATAGTTAGATGAATTTGGAACTCTAAAACCAACATGGTTTGTAGTAGCTCTTTGAAACTTGAAAAAATAAAGGATTTCTCAGTTTTGTCACTATGGTTTGTTTCCTCTTCAAGTAGCCCTAAGCAGAGACTGTGGAAAAGCACTTTCATTGAGAGGGTTGTCAAGCTTCTAAGAAATACCGAGTTTCCGAAATGACAGCAAATATGTTTTCACCCAATCTTGATGATACGTGGTGGTAATGATCTGTACACAAATCCCACTTGGCTCACCAAATTTTGTTCTTCTAGGTTGAAGCGTTCGTCTAGAGTAGCAGTTTTTATATTTAGGTTTCCCTCTGTTCTCTCCTATATAGATAGATGAATTTGGAACTCTAAATCCAACATGGTTTGTCGTACCTCTTTGAAACTTGACAAAAAAAGGAATTCTCAGTTTTGTCTCTATGGTTTGTTTCCTCTTCAAGTAGCCCTAGGAACAGACTGTGGAAAAGCACTTTCATTGAGAGGGGTTGCCAAGCTTTTATGAAATAACGAGTTTCCGAAATACCAGCAAATATTTTTTCAGCCAATCTTGATGATACTTGGTAGTAATGATCAGTACACAAATCCCACTTGGCTCACCAAATTCTGTTCTTCTAGGTTGAAGCGTTCGTCTACAGTAGCACTTTTTATATTAGGTTTCACTCTGTTCTCTCCTATATAGGTAGATGAATTTGGAACTCTAAATCCAACATGGTTTGCAGTATCTCTTTGAAAGTTGAAAAAATAAAGGACTTCTCAGTTTTGTCTCTATGGTTTTTTCCTCTTCAAGTAGCACTAGGCACAGACTGTGGAGAAGCAATTTCACTGAGTGGGGTTGCCAAGTCTCTAAGAAATAACGAGTTTCCGAAACACCAGCAAATATTTTTTCACCCAATCATGATGATTCTTGGGGGTAATGATCAGTACACAAATCCCACTTGGCTCACCAAATTTTGTTCTCCTAGGTTGAAGCGTTCCTCTACAGTAGCAGTTTTTATATTTAGGTTTCACTCTGATCTCTCCTATATAGATAGATGAATTTGGAACTCTAAATCCAGCATGGTTTGTTTTAGCTCTTTGAAACTTGACATAATAAATGAGTTCTCAGATTTGTCTTTATGGTTTGCTTCCTCTTCAAGTAGCCCAATTCACAGACTGTGGAAAAGCACTTTCATTGAGAGGGGTTGCCAATCTTCTAAGAAATAACGAGTTTCCGAAATACCAGCAAATATTTTTTCACCCAATCTTGATGATACGTGGTGGTAATGATCTGTACACAAATCCCACTTGACTCACCAAATTTTGTTCTTCTACTTTGAAGCGTTCGTTTACAGTAGCAGTTTATATTTTTAGATTTCCCTCTGTTCTCTCCTATATAAATAGATTAATTTGGAACTCTAAATCCAACATGGTTTGTAGTAACTCTTTGTAACTTGACAAAAAAAAAAGTAGTTCTCAGTTTTGTCTCTGTGGTTTGTTTCCTCTTCACGTAGCCCTAAGGAGACACTTTGGAAAAGCACTTTCATTGAAAGTTGTTGCCAAGCTTCCAAGAAATAACGAGTTCCCGAATTACCAGCAAATATTTTTTCACCCAATCTTGATGATACGTGGTGGTAATGACAATTCACAAGTCCCAGTTGGCCCACCAAATTTTGTTCTTCTAGATTGAAGCTTTCGTTTACAGTAGCAGTTTTTATATTTAGGTTTCCCTCTGTTCTCTCCTATATAGATAGATGAATTTGGAACTCTAAATCCAATATGGTTTGTAGTAGCTCTTTGAAACTTGACAAAATAAAGGAGTCCTCAGTTTTGTCTCTATGGTTTGTTTCCTCTTCAAGTAGCCCTTGGCACAGATGTGGAAAAGCATTTTCATGGAAAGGGGTTGCCAAGCTTCCAAGAAATAACGAGTTTCCAAAATACCAGCAATTATTTTTTCAGCCAATCTTGATGATATGTGGTGGTAATGATCAGTACACAAATCCCACTTGGCTCACCAAATTCTGTTCTTCTAGGTTGAAGCGTTCGTCTACAGTAGCATTTTTTATATTTATTTTTCACTCTGTTCTCTCCTATACAGGTAGATGAATTTGGAACTCTAAATGCAACATGGTTTGTAGTAGCTCTTTGAAACTTGACAAAATAAAGGACTTCTCAGTTTTGTCTCTATGGTTTGTTTCCTCTTCAAGTAGCCCTAGGCACAGACTGTGGAGAAGCAATTTCACTGAGAGGGGTTGCCAAGTTTCTAAGATATAACGAGTTTCCGATACACCAGCAAATATTTTTTCACCCAATCATGATGATTCTTGGGGGTAATGATCAGTACACAAATCCCACTTGGCTCACCAAATTTTGTTCTCCTAGGTTGAAGAGTTCGTCTAAAGTAGCAGTTTTTATATTTAGGTTTCACTCTGATCTCTCCTATATAGATAGATGAATTTGGAACTCTAAATCCAGCATGGTTTGTTGTAGCTCTTTGAAACTTGACATAATAAATGAATTCTCAGATTTGTCTTTATGGTTTGTTTCCACTTCAAGTAGCCCAATTCACAGACTGTGGAAAAGCACTTTCATTTACAGGGGTTGCCAAGATTCTAAGAAATGAAGAGTTTCCGAAAAACCAGCAAATACTTTTTCACCGAATCTTGATGATACTTGGGAGTAATGATCAGTACACAAATCCCACTTGGCTCTATAAATTGTGTTCTTCTAGGTTGAAGCGTTCGTCTACAGTAGCAGTTTTTATTTGTAGGTTTCACTCTGTTCTCTCCTATATAGAAAGATGAATTTTGAACTCTAAATCCAACATGGTTTGTAGTAGCTCGTTGAAACTTGAAAAAATAAAGGAGTTCTCAGTTTTGTCCCTATATTTGTTTCCTCTTCAAGTAGCCATAGGCACAGACTGTGGAATAGCACTTTCATTGAGAGAGGTTGCCAAGCTTCTAAGAAATAAGGAGTTTCCGAAATATCAGCAAATATTTTTTCACCCAATCGTGATGATACTTATTGGCAATGATCAGTACAGAAGTCTCACTTGGCTCACCAAATTTTGTTCTTCTAGGTTGAAGCGTTCGTTTACAGTAGCAGTTTTTATATTTAGGTTTCACTCTGTTCTCTCCTATATAGATAGATGAATTTGGAACTCTAAATCAAACATGGTTTGTAGTAGCTCTTTGAAACTTGACAAAAAAAGTAGTTTTCAGTTTTGTCTCTATGGTTTGCTTCCTCTTCAAGTACCCCTAGGCACAGACTGTGGAAAAGCACTTTCATTGAAAGGGTTTGCCAAGCTTCCAAGAAATAACGAGTTTCTGAAATACCAGCAAATGTTTTTTCACCCAATCTTGATGATACTTGGTAGTAATGATCGGTACACAAATCCCACTTGACTCACCCAATATTGTTTTCTTGTTGGAAGTGTTCGTTTACAGTAGCAGTTTATATTTTTAGGTTTCACTCTGTTCTCTCATATATAGATAGATGAATTTGCTACTCTAAATCCAACATGGTTTGTAGTAGCTCTTCGAAACTTGACCAAAATAGTAGTTCTCGGTTTTGTCTCCATGATCTGTTTCCTCTTCAAGTAGCCCTAAGCAGAGACAGTGGAAAAGCACCCTCATAGAAAGGATTTGCCAAGATTCCAAGACATTACGAGTTTCCGAATTCCAGCAAATATTTTTTCACCCAATCTTGATGATACGTGGTGGTAATGACAAGTACACAAATCCTACTTGGCTCAACAAATTTTGTTCGTCTAGGTTGAAGCGTTCCTTTACAGTATCAGTTTTTATTTTTAGGTTTCAATCTGTTCTCTCCTATATAGATGGATGAATTTGGAACTCTATATCCAACATGGTTTGTAGTAGCTCTTTGAAACTTGACCAAAAAAAGGAGTTCTCAGTTTTGTCTCTATGGTTTGTTTCCTCTTCAAGTAGCCCTAGGAACAGACTGTGGAAAAGCACTTTCATTGAGAGGGGTTGCCAAGCTTTTATGAAATAACGAGTTTCCGAAATACCAGCAAATATTTTTACACCCAATCTTCATGATACTTGGTAGTAATGATCAGTACACAAATCCCACTTGGCTCACCAAATTCTGTTCTTCTAGGTTGAAGCATTCGTCTACAGTAGCATTTTTTATATTTAGGTTTCACTCTGTTCTCTCCTATATAGGTAGATGAATTTGGAACTCTAAATCCAACATGGTTTGTAGTAGCTCTTTGAAACTTGAAAAAATAAAGGTCTTCTGAGTTTTGTCTCTATGGCTTGTTTCCTCTTCAAGTAGCACTAGGCACAGACTGTGGAGAAGCAATTTCACTGAGTGGGGTTGCCAAGTTTCTAAAAAATAACGAGTTTCCGAAACACCAGCAAATATTTTTTCACCCAATCATGATGATTCTTGGGGGTAATGATCAGTACACAAATCCCACTTGGCTCACCAAATTTTGTTCTCCTAGGTTGAAGCGTTCGTCTACAGTAGCAGTTTTTATATTTAGGTTTCACTCTGTTCTCTCCAATATAGATAGATAAATTTGGAACTCTAAATCCAACATGGTTTGTAGTAGCTCTTTGAAACTTGACAAAATAAAGGAGTTCTCAGTTTTGTCTCAATGGTTTGTTTCCTCTTCAAGTAGCCCTTGGCACAGATTGAAGAAAAGCACTTTCATTGAGATAGGTTGCCAAGCTTCTAAGAAATAACGAGTTTCCCAAATACTAGCAAATATTTTTTTACCCAATCTTTATGATACGTGGTGGTAATGACAAGTACACAAGTCCCAGTTGGCCCACCAAATTTTGTTCTTCTAGGTTGAAGCTTTCGTTTACAGTAGCAGTTTTTATATTTAGGTTTCCCTCTGTTCTCTCCTATATAGATAGATGAATTTGGAACTCTAAATCCCACACGGTTTGTAGTAGCTCTTTGAAACATGACAAAATAAAGGGGTTCTCAGTTTTGTCTCTATGGTTTGTTTCCTCTTCAAGTAGCCCTTGGCACAGATGTGGAAAAGCATTTTCATGGAAAGGGTTTGCCAGGCTTCCAAGAAATAACGAGTTTCCAAAATACCAGCAAATATTTTTTCAGCCAATCTTGATGATACGTGGTGGTAATGATCAGTACACAAATCCCACTTGGCTCACCAAATTCTGTTCTTCTAGGTTGAAGCGTTCGTCTACAGTAGCATTTTTTATATTTATTTTTCACTCTGTTCTCTCCTATATAGGTAGATGAATTTGGAACTCTAAATGCTACATGGTTTGTAGTAGCTCTTTGAAACTTGACAAAATAAAGGACTTCTCAGTTTTGTCTCTATGGTTTGTTTCCTCTTCAACTAGCACTAGTCACAGACTGTGGAGAAGCAATTTCACTGAGAGGGGTTGCCAAGTTTCTAAGAAATAACGAGTTTCCGATACACCAGCAAATATTTTTTCACCCAATCATGATGATTCTTGGGGGTAATGATCAGTACACAAATCCCACTTGGCTCACCAAATTTTGTTCTCCTAGGTTGAAGCGTTCGTCTACAGTAGCAGTTTTTATATTTAGGTTTCACTCTGATCTCTCCTATATAGATAGATGAATTTGGAACTCTAAATCCAGCATGGTTTGTTGTAGCTCTTTGAAACTTGACATAATAAATGAGTTCTCAGATTTGTCTTTATGGTTTGTTTCCTCTTCAAGTAGACCAATTCACAGACTGTGGAAAAGCACTTTCATTTACAGGGGTTGCCAAGATTCTAAGAAATGAAGAGTTTCCGAAAAACCAGCAAATACTTTTTCAACCAATCTTGATGATACTTGGGAGTAATGATCAGTACCCAAATCCCACTTGGATCTCTAAATTGTGTTCTTCTAGGTTGAAGCGTTCGTCTAGAGTAGCAGTTTTTATTTGTAGGTTTCACTCTGTTCTCTCTTATATAGATAGATGAATTTGGAACTCTAAATCCAACATGGTTTGTAGTAGCTCTTTGAAACTTGAAAAAATAAAGTAGTTCTCTGCTTTGTCTCTATGGTTTGTTTCCTCTTCAAGTAGCGCTAGACACAGACTGTGGAAAAGCACTTTCATTGAGAGGGGTTGCCAAGATTCTAAGAAATAAAGATTTTCCGAAATACCAGAAAATATTTTTTCACCCATCTTGATGAAACGTGGAGGTAATGATCAGTACACAAATCCCACTTGGCTCACCAAATTGTGTACTTCTAGGTTAAAGCGTTCGTCTACTGTAGCAGTTTTTATATTTGGTTTTCACTCTGTTCTCTCCTATATAGATAGATGAATTTGGAACTCTAAATCCAACATGGTTTGTAGTAGCTCTTTGAAACTTGACCAAAAAAGTAGTTCTCAGTTTTGTCTCTATGATTTGTTTCCTCTTCAAGTAGCCCCAAGCAGAGACTGTGAAAAAGCACTTTCATTGAAAGGGGTTGCCGAGCTTCCAAGAAATTACGAGTTTCCGAAATACAAGCAAATATTTTTTCACCCAATCTGGATGATACGTGGTGATATATAAAAGCACACAAATCAAACTTGGCTCACCAAATTTTGTTCTTCTAGGTTGAAGCGTTTGTCTAGAGTAGCAGTTTTTATTTTTAGGTTTCACTCTGTTTCTCTTATATAGATAGATGAACTTGGAACTCTAAATCCAACATGGTTTGTAGTAGCACTTTGAAACTTGACAAAAAAATAAGTTATCAGTTTTGTCTCTATGGTTTGTTTCCTCTTCAAGTAGCCCTAGGCACAGACTGTGAAAAAGCACTTTCATTGAGAGGGGTTGCCAAGCTTCTAAGAATTAACAAGTTTCTGAAATGCCAGCAAATATTTTTTCACTCAATCATGATGATACTTGGTGGTAATGATCAGTACACAAATCCCACTTGGCTCACCAAATTTTTTTCTAGGTTGAAGCGTTCGTCTACAGTAGCAGTTTTTATATTTAGGTTTCTCTCTGTTCTCTCCTATATTGATAGATGAATTTGGAACTCTAAATACAACATGGTTTGTAGGAGCTTTTTGAAACTTGAAAAAAAACTTAGTTCACAGTTTTGTCTCTATGGTTTGTTTCCTCTTTAAGTAGCCCTAAGCATAGACTGCGGAAAAGCACTTTCTTTCAAAGGGGTTGCCAAGCTTCCAAGAAATTACGAGTTTCCGAAATACCAGCAAATATTTTGTGACCCAATCTTAATGATACGTGGTGGTAATGACAAGTACACTAATCCCACATGGCTCACCAAATTTTGTCCTTCTAGGTTGAAGAGTTCGTTTACAGTAGCAGTTTTTATTTTTAGGTTTCACTCTCTCTCTCCTATATAGATAGATGAAATTGGATCTCTAAATCCAACATGGTTTGTAGTAGCTCTTTGAAACTCGACAAAATAAAGGAGTTCTCAGTTTTGTCTCTATGGTGTGTTTCCTCTTCAAGTAGCCCTAAGCAGAGACAGTGGAAAAGCACTTTCATTGAAAGAAGTTGCCAAGATTCCAAGAAATAAAGAGTTTCTGAAATACCAGCAAATATTTTTTCACTCAATCTTGATGATACATGGGGGTAATGACAAGTACACAAATACCAGTGGCTCACCAAATTTAGTTCTTCTAGGTTGAAGTGTTCTTTTACAGTAGCAGTTTTTATTCTTAGGTTTCACTCTGTTCTCTCCTATATAGATAGATGAATTTGGAACTCTAAATCCAACAGGGTTTGTAGTTGCTCTTTGAAACTTGACAAAAAAAAAGGAATTCTCAGTTTTGTCTCTATGGTTTGTTTCCACTTAAAGTAGCCCTAAGCAGAGACTGTGGAAAAGCACTTGAATTGAAAGGGTTTGCCGAGCTTCTAAGAAATAACGAGTTTCCGAAATACCAGGAAATATTTTTTCACCCAATCTTGATGAAACGTGGTGGTAATGATCAGTATACAAATCCCACTTCCCTCACCAAATTGTGTTCTTCTAGGTTGAAACGTTCGTTTAGAGTAGCAGTTTTTATTTTTAGGTTTCACTCTGTTCTCTCCTATATAGATAGATGAATTTGGAACTCTAAATCCAACATGGTTTGTACTAGCTGTTTGAAACTTGACAAAATAAAGGAGTTCTCACTTTAGCCTCTATGGTTTTGTTCCTCTTCAAGTAGCCCTAAGCAGAGACTGTGGAAAAGCACTTTCATTGAAAGGGGTTGCCAAGCTTCCAAGAAATTACGAGTTTCCGAAATACCAGGAAATATTTTTTCACATAATCTTGATGATACGTGGTGGTAATCACAAGTACACAAATCCCACTTGGCTCTCCAAATTTTGTTCTTCTAGTTCGAAGCGTTCATTTACAGTAGCAGTTTTTATTTTTAGGTTTCACTCTATTCTCTCCTATATAGATAGATAAATTTGGAACTCTAAATCCACATTGGTTTGTAGTAGCTCTTTGAAACTTGACAAAATAAAGGTGTTCTCAGTTTTGTCTCTATGGTTTGTTTCCTCTGCAAGTAGCCCTAGGCACAGTCTGTGGAAAAGCACTTTCATTGAGAGGGGTTGCCAAGCTTCTAAGAAATAACGAGTTTCCGAAATACCAGCAAATATTTTTTCACCCAATCTTCATGATACTTGTTGGTAATGGTCAGTACACAAATCGCACATGGCTCACCAAATTGTGTTCTTCTAGGTTGAAGCGTTCATCTACAGTAGCAGGTTTTATATGTAGGTCACTCTGTTCTCTCTTATACAGATAGATGAATTTGGAACTCTAAATCCAACATGGTTTGTAGTAGCTCTTTCAAACTTTACAAAATAAAGGAGTTCTCTGTTTTGTCTCTATGGTTTGTTTCCTCTTCAAGTAGCCCTCGGCACAGACTATTGAAAAGCACTTTCATTGAAAGGGGTTGACAAGCTTCCAAGAAATTACGATTTTCCGAAATACCAGCAAATATTTTTTCACAAAATCTTGATGATACCTGGTGGTAATGACAAGTACACAAATCCTACTTGGCCCACCAACCTTTGTTCTTCTAGGTTGAAGCGTTCGTCTAGAGTAGCAGTTTTTATATTTAGGTTTCACTTTGTTCTCTTCTATATAGATAGATTAATTTGGAACTCTAAATCCAACATGGTTTGTAGTAGCTCTTTGAATCTTGAGAAATAAAGGAGATCTCATTTTTATCTCAATGGTTTATTTCCTCTTAAAGTAGCCCTAGGCACAGACTGTGGAAAAGCAATTTCATTGAGAGGGGTTGCCAAGCTTCTAAGAAATAACGAGTTTCCGAAATACCAGCAAATATTTTTTCACCCAATCTTGATGATACTTGGTGGTAATGATCGGTACACAAATCCCACTTGACTCACCATATTTGTTTTCTAGGTTGAAGCGTTCGATTACACTAGCAGTTTTTATTTTTAGGTTTCACTTTGTTCTCTCCTATGTAGATACATGAATTTGGAACCCTAAATCCAACATGGTTTGTAGTAGCTCTTTGAAACTTGACAAAATAAAGGTGTTCCCAGTTTTGTCTCTATTGTTTGTTTCCTCTGCAAATAGCCCTAGGCACAGACTGTGGAAAAGCACTTTCATTGAGAGGGATTGCCAAGCTTCTAAGAAATAACGAGTTTCTGAAATACCAGCAAATATTTTTTCACGCAATCATGATGATACGTGGTGGTAATGATCGGTACACAAATCCCACTTGACTCACCATATTTGTTTTCTAGGTTGAAGCGTTCGATTACAGTAGCAGTTTTTATTTTTAATATTCACTTTGTTCTCTCCTATATAGATACATGAATTTGGAACCCTAAATCCAACATGGTTTGTAGTAGCTCTTTGAAACTTGACAAAATAAAGGTGTTCCCAGTTTTGTCTCTATGGTTTGTTTCCTCTGCAAGTAGCCCTAGGCACAGAGTGTGGAAAAGCACTTTCATTGAGAGGGGTTGCCAAGCTTCTAAGAAATAACGAGTTTCCGAAATTACAGCAAATATTTTTTCACCCAATCATGATGATACTTGGTGGTAATGATCGGTACACAAATCCCACTTGACTCACCATATTTGTTTTCTAGGTTGAAGCGTTCGATTACAGTAGCAGTTTTTATTTTTAGGTTTCACTCTGTTCTCTCCTATATAGATAGATGAATTTGGAACTCTAAATCCAACATGGTTTTTAGTAGCTGTTGGAAACTTGACAAAATAAAGGAGTTCTGAGTTTTGTCTCTATGGTTTGTTTCCTCTTCAAGTAGCCCTAGGCACAGACTGTGGAAAAGCACTTTCATTGAAAGGGGTTGCCAAGCCTCCAAGAAATTAGGAGTTTCCGAAATACCAGCAAGTATTTTTTCACCCAATCTTGATGAAACGTGGTGGTAATGATCAGTACACAAATCCCACTTGGCTCACCAAATTGCGTTCTTCTAGGTTGAAGCGTTCGTTTAGAGTAGCAGTTTTTATTTTTAGGTTTCACAATGTTCTCTCCTATATAGATTGATGAATTTGGAACTCTAAATCCAACATGGTTTGTAGTAGCTCTTTGAAACTTGACAAAATAAAGGAGTTCTCAGTTTAGCCTCTATGGTTTGTTTTTCTTCAAGTAGCCCTAAGAAGAGACTGTGGAAAAGCACTTTCATTGAAAGGGGTTGCCAAGCTTCCAAGAAATTAGGAGATTCCGAAATACCAGCAAATATTTTTTCACCCAATCTTGATGATACGTGGTGGTAACGACAAGTACAGAAATCCCACTTGGCTCACCAAATTTTGTTCTTCTAGGTTGAAGCGTTCGTTTACAGTAGCAGTTTATATTTTTAGGCTTCATTCTGTTCTCTCCTATATAGATAGATGAATTTGGAACTCTAAATCCAACATGGTTATTAGTAGCTCTTTGAAACTTGACAATATAAAGGAGTTCTCAGTTTTGTCTCTATGGTTTGTTTCCTCTTCAAGTAGCCCTAGGCACAGACTGTGGAAAAGCACTTTCATTGAGAAGGGTTGCCAAGCTTCTAAGAAATAACGAGTTTCCGAAATACCAGCAAATATTTTCTCACCCAATCTTGATGACACTTGGTGGTAATGATCAGGACACAAATCCCACTTGGCTCACCAAATTGTGTTCTTCTAGGTTTAAGCGATCGTCTACAGTAGCAGTTTTTATATTTAGGTTTCACTCTGTTCTCTTCTATATAGATAGATGAATTTCGAACTCTAAATCCAACATGGTTTGTAGTAGCTCTTTGAAACTTGAAAAAATAAAGTAGTTCTCTGTTTTGTCTCTATGGTTTGTTTTCTCTTCAAGTAGCGCTAGACACAGACTGTGGAAAAGCACTTTCTTTGAGAGGGCTTGCCAAGATTCTAAGAAATAACGAGTTTCCGAAATACCAGCAAATATTTTTTCACCCATCTTGATGAAACGTGTAGGTAATGATCAGTACACAAATCCCGCTTGGCTCACCAAATTGTGTTCTTCTAGGTTGAAGCGTTCGTCTACAGTAGCAGTTTTTATATGTAGGTTTCACTCTGTTCTCTTTTATATAGATAGATGAATTTGGAACTCTAAATCCAACATGGTTTCTAGTAGCTCTTTGAAACTTGACAAAATAAAGAATTTCTCAGTTTTGTCTCTATGGTTTGTTTTTTCTTCAAGTAGCTCTAGGCACAGACAGTGTAAAACCACTTTCATTGAGAGGGTTGCCAATCTTCTAAGAAATAACGAATTTCCGAAATACCAGCAAATATTTTTTCACCCAAACTTGATGATATGTGGTGGTAATGACCAGCACACAAATCCCACTTGGCTCACCAAATTTTGTTCTTCTAGGTTGAAGCTTTCGTCTACAGTAGCAGTTTTTATATTTAGGTTTCACTCTGTTCTCTCCTATATAGATAGATGAATTTGGAACTCTAAATCCAACATGGTTTGTAGTAGCTCTTTGAAACTTGACCAAAAATAGGAGTTCTCAGTTTTGTCTCTATGGTTTGTTTCCTCTTCAAGCAGCCCTAGGCACAGACTGTGGAAAAGCATTTTCATTGAGAGGGGTTGCCAAGCTTCTAAGAAATAACGATTTTCTGATATACTAGTAAATATTTTTCCGCCAATCTTGATGATACTTGGTGGTAACGATCAGTACACAAATCCCACTTGGCTCACAAAATTTTGTTCTTCTAGGTTGAAGCGATCATCTACAGTACAAGTTTTTATATTTAGGTTTCCCTCTGTTCTCTCCTATATAGATAGATGAATTTGGAACTCTAAATCCAACATGGTTAGTAGTAGCTCTTTGAAACTTCACAAAAAAAAGTAGTTCTCAGGTTTTTCACCATGATTTGTTTCCTCTTCATGTAGCCCTAAGCAGAGACTGTGGAAAAGCACTTTCATTGAAATGATTTGCCAAGCTTAGAAGAAATTACGAGTTTCCGAAATACCAGCAAATATTTTTTCACACAATCTTGATGATACTTTGTGGTAATGATGGGTACACAAATCCCAAATGGCTCACCAAATTTTGTTCTTCTAGTTTGAAGCGTTCGTTTACATTAGCAGTTTACATTTTTAGGTTTCCCTCTGTTCTCTCCTATATAGATAGATGATTTGGAACTCTAAATCCAACAGGGTTAGTAGTAGCTCTTTGAAACTTGACAAAATAAAGGAGTTCTCAGTTTTGTCTCTATGGTTTGTTTCCTCTTCAAGTAGACCTAAGCAGAGACTGTGAAAAAGCACTTTCATTGAAAGGGGTTGCCAAGCTTCCAAGAAATTACGAGTTTTCGAAATACCAGCAAATATTTTTTCACCCAATCTTGATGATAATTGGTGTTAATGATCAGATCACAAATCCCACTTGGCTCACAAATTTTGTTCTTTTAGTTTGAAGCGTTCGTTTACAGTAGCAGTTTATATTTTTAGGTTTCCCTCTGGTCTCTCCTATATAGATAGATGATTTGGAACTCTAAATCCAACATGGTTAGTAGTAGCTCTTTGAAACTTCACACAAAAAAGTTGGTCTCAGTTTTGTCTCTATGATTTGTTTCGTCTTCAAGTAGCCCTAAGAAGAGACTGTGGACAAGCACTTTCATTGAAAGGGGTTGCCAAGCTTCCAAGAAATTACGAGTTTCCGAAATACCAGCAAATATTTTTTCACGCAATCTTGATGATACGTGGTGGTAATGACAAGTACACAAATCCAACTTGGCTCACTAAATTTTGTTCTTCTAGTTTGAAGAATTTGTTTACAGTAGCAGTTTACATTTTTAGGTTTCCCTCTGTTCTCTTCTATATAGATAGATGAATTTGGAACTCTAAATCCAACATGGTTTGTAGTAGCTCTTTGAAACTTGACAAAATAAAAGGAGTTCTCAGTTTTGTCTCTATGGTTTGTTTCCTTTTCAAGTAGCCCTAGGCACAGAATTTGGAAAAGCACTTTCATTGAGAGGGTTTCCAAGTTTCTAAGAAATAACGAGTTTCCGAAATACCAGCAAATATTTTTTCACCCAATCTTGATTATACTTGGTGGTAATGATCAGTACACAAATCCCACTTGTCTCACCAAATTTTGTTCTTCTAGGTTGAAGCGTTCGTCTACAGTAGCAGTTTTTATATTTAGGTTTTCCTCTGTTCTCTCCTACATAGATAGATGAATTTGGAACTCTAAATCCAACATGGTTTGTAGTAGCTCTTTAAAACTTGACAAAAAAAATTAGTTCTCAGTTTTGTCTCTATGCTTTCTTTCCTCTTCAAGTAGCCCTAAGCAGAGACTGTGAAAAAGCACTTTCACTGAAAGGGGTTGCCAAGCTTCCAAGAAATTCCGAGTTTTCGAAATACCAGCAACTATTTTTCACCCAATCTTGATGATACGTGGTGGTAATGACAAGTACACAAATCCCACTCGGCTCATCAAATTTTGTTCTTCTAGGTTGAAGCGTTCATCTACAGTACCAGTTTTTATTTTTAGGTTTCACTCTGTTCTCTCCTATATAGATAGATGAATTTGGAACACTAAATCCAACATGGTTTGTAGTAGCTTTTTGAAACTTGACAAAAATAGGAGTACTCAGTTTTGTCTCATGGTTTGTTTCCTTTTCAGGATGTCCTAGGCACAGACTGTGGATAAGCACTTTGATTGAGAGCGGTTGCCAAGCTTCTATGAAATAACGACTTTCCGAAATACCTGCAAATACATTTTCACCCAATCTTGATGATACTTGGTGGTAATGATCACGACACAAATCCCACTTGGCTCACCAAATTTTGTTCTTCTAGGTTGAAGCGTTCGTTTACAGTAGCAGTTTTTATATTTAGGTTTCCCTCTTTTCTCTCCTATATAGATAGATGAATTTGGAACTCTAAATCCAACATGGTTAGTAGTAGCTCTTTGAAACTTCACAAAATAATGGAGTTCTCAGTTTTGTCTCTATGGTTTGTGTCCTCTTCAAGTAGCCCTAGGCACATACTGTGGAAAAGCACTTTCATTGAGAGGGGTTGCCAAGCTTCTAAGAAATAACGGGTTTTCGAAATACCAGCAAATACTTTTTTCCCCCAATCTTGATGATACTTGGTGGTAATAATCAGTACACAAATCCCACTTGTCTCACCAAATTTTGTTCTTCTAGGTTGAAGCGTTCGTTTACAGTAGCAGTTTTATATGTAGGTTTCACTCTGTTCTCTCTTATGTAGATAGATGAATTTGGAACTCTAAATCCAACATGGTTTGTAGTAGCTCTTTAAAACTTGACAAAATAAATGAGTTCTCAGTTTTGTCTCTATAGTTTGTTTCCTCTTCAAGAAGCCCTAGGCACAGACTGTGGAAAAGCACTTTCATTGAGAGGGGTTGCCAAGCTTCTAAGAAATAACGAGTTTCCGAAATACCAGCAAATATTTTTTCACCCAATCTTGATGATAATTGGTTTTAATGATCAGTACACAAATCACACTTGGCTCACCAAATTTTGTTCTTGTACTTTGAAGCGTTCATTTACAGTAGCAGTTTATATTTTTAGGTTTCCTTCTGTTCTCTCCTATATAGATGGATGATTTTGAACTCGAAATCCAACATGGTTAGTAGTAGCTCTTTGAAAATTCACACAAAAATTTGGTCTCAGTTTTTTTCTCTATCTTTTGTTTCCTCTTCACGTAGCCCTAAGAAGAGACTGTGGACAAGAACTTTCATTGAAAGGGGTTGCCAAGCTTCCAGAAATTAAGAGTTTCCGAAATACCAGCAAATCTTTTTTCACCCAATCTTGATGATACTTGGTGGTAGTGATCAGTACAGAAATTTCACTTGGCTCACCATATTTGTTCTTCTAGGTTGAACCGTTCGTCTACAGTAGAAGTTTTTATATTTAGGTTTCCCTCTGTTCTCTCCTATAAAGATAGATGAATTTGGAACTCTAAATCCAACATGGTTTGTAGTAGCTTTTTGAAACTTGACAAAAAAAATTGTTCTCAGTTTTGTCCCTATGGTTTTTTTCCTCTTCAAGTAGCCCTAAGCAGAGACTGTGGAAAAGAAATTTCATTGAAAGGGTTGCCAAGCTTCCAAGAAATTACGAGTTTCCGAAATACCAGCAAATATTTTTTCACCCAATCTTGATGATACCTGGTGGTAATGACAAATACACAAATCCCACTTGTCTCACCAAATTTTGTTCTGCTAATTTGAAGCGTTCGTTTACAGTAGCTGTTTTTTATTTTTAGGTTTCCCTCTGTTCTCTCCAATATAGATAAAGGAATTTGGAACTCTAAATCCAACATGGTTTGTAGTAGCACTTTGAAACTTGACAAAATAAAGGAGTTCTCAGTTTTGACTCTATTTTTTGTTTCCTCTTCAAGTAGCCCTAGGCACAGACTTTGGAAAAGCACTTTGATTGAGAGGGGTTGCCAAGCTTCTAAGAAATAACGAGTTTCCGAAATACCAGCAAATACTTTTTCACCCAATCTTGATGATACTTAGTGGTAATGATCAAGACACAAATCCCACTTGGCTCACCAAATTTTGTTCTTCTAGGTTGAAGCATTCGTCAACACTAGCAGTTTTTATATTTAGGTTTCCCTCTGTTCTCTCCTATATAGATAGATGAATTTGGAATTCTAAATAAAACATGGTTTATAGTAGCTCTTTAAAACTTGACCAAAAAAAAATTAGTTCTCAGTTTTGTGTCTATGGTTTGTTTCCTCTTAATGTAGCCCTAAGCAGAGACTGTGGAAAAGCACTTTCATTGAAAGGGGTTGCCAAGCTTCCAAGAAATTACGAGTTTCCGAAATACCAGCAAATATTTTTTCACCCAATCTTGATAATACGTGGTGGTAATTACAAGTACACAAATCCCACTTGGATCATCAAATTGTGTTCTTCTAGGTTGAACCTTTCGTTTACAGTAGCAGTTTTTATTTTTAGGTTTCACACTGTTCTCTCCTATATAGATAGATGAATTTGGAACTCTAAATAAAACATGGTTTGTAGTAGCTCTTTGAAACTTGACAAAATAAAGGAGTTCTCAGTTTTGTCTCTCTGGTTTGTTTCCTCTTCAAGTAGCCCTAAGCAGAGACTGTGAAAAAGCACTTTCATTGAAAGGGGTTGCCAAGCTTCCAAGAAATTACGAGTTTTCGAAATACCAGCAAATCTTTTTTCACCCAATCTTGATGATACGTGGTGGTAATGACAAGTACACAAATCCCACTTGTCTCACCAAATTTTATTCTTCTAGGTTGAAGCGTTCGTTTACACTAGCAGTTTATATTTTTAGGTTTCCCTCTGTTCTCTCCGATATAGATAGATGATTTAGAACTCTAAATCCAACATGGTTAGTAGTAGCTCTTTGAAACTTCACACAAAAAAGTTGGTCTCAGTTTTGTCTCTATGATTTGTTTCCTCTTCAAGTAGCCCTAAGAAGAGACTGTGGACAAGCACTTTCATTGAAAGGGGTTGCCAAGCTTCCAAAAAATTACGAGTTTCCGAAATACCAGCAAATATTTTTTCACGCAATCTTGATGATACGTGGTGGTAATGACAAGTACACAAATCCCACTTGGCTCACCAAAATTTGTTCTTCTAGTTTGACGCGTTCAATTACGGTAGCAGTTTATATTTTTAGGTTTCCCTCTGTTCTCTCCTATGTAGATAGATGAATTTGGAACTCTAAATCCAACATGGTTTGTAGTAGCTCTTTGAAATTGACAAAAATAGGAGTACTCAGTTTTGTCTCTATGGTTTGTTTCCTCTTCAGGATGTCCTAGGCACAGACTGTGGATAAGCACTTTCAAGAGAGGGGTTTCCAAGTTTCTAAGAAATAACGAGTTTCCGAAATACCAGCAAATATTTTATCACCCAATCTTCATGATACTTGGGGGTAATGATCAGTACACAAATCCCACTTGGCTCAAAAATTTTGTTCTTCTAGTTGGAAGCGTTCGTTTACAGTAGCAGTTTATATTTTTAGGTTTCCCTCTGTTCTCTCCTATATAGATAAAGGAATTTAGAACTCTAAATCCAACATGGTTTGTAGTAGCACTTTGAAAGTTGACAAAATAAAGGAGTTCTCCGTTTTGTCTCTATGGTTTGTTTCCTCTTCAAGTAGCACTCGGCACAGACTTTGGAAAAGCACTTTGATTGAGAGGGGTTGCCAAGCTTCTAAGGAATAACGATTTTCCGAAATACCAGCAAATACTTTTTCACCCAATCTTGATGATACTTGGTGGTAATGATCACGACACAAATCCCACTTGGCTCACCAAATTTTGTTCTTCTAGGTTGAAGCGTTCGTCTACAGTAGCAGTTTTTATATTTAGGTTTCCCACTGTTCTCTCCGATGTAGATAGATGAATTTGGAATTCTAAATCCAACATGGTTTGTAGTAGCTCTTTAAAACTTGACAAAAAAAAATAGTTCTCAGTTTTGTCCCTATGGTTTGTTTCCTCTTCAAGTAGCCCTAAGCAGAGACTGTGGAAAAGCACTTTCAATGAAAGGGGTTGCCAAGCTTCCAAGAAATTACGAGCTTCCGGAATACCAGCAAATATTTTTTCACCGAATCTTGATGATACGTGGTGGTAATGACAAGTACACAAATCCCACTTGGCTCATCAAATTGTGTTCTTCTAGGTTGACGCGTTCGTCTACAGTAGCAGTTTTTATATTTAGGTTTCTCTCTGTTCTCTCCTATATAGATAGATGAATTTGGAATTCTAAATCCAACATGGTTTGTAGTAGCTCTTTAAAACTTGACAAAAAAATTGGTTCTCAGTTTTGTCACTATGGTTTGTTTCCTCTTCAAGTAGCCCTAAGCAGAGACTGTGGAAAAGCACTTTCATTGAAAGGGGTTGCCAAGCTTCGAAGAAATTACGAGTTTCCTAAATACCAGCAAATATTTTTTCACCCAATCTTGATGATACGTGGTGGTAAAGACAAGTACACAAATCCAACTTGGCTCACCAAAATTTGTTCTTCTAATTTGAAGCGTTCGTTTACGGTAGCATTTTATATATTTAGGTTTCCCTCTGTTCTCTCCTATATAGATAGATGAATTTGGAACTCTAAATCCAACATGGTTTGTAGTAGCTCTTTGAAACTTGACGGAAAATAGGAGTACTCAGTTTTGTCTCTATGGTTTGTTTCTTCTTCAAGCAGTCCTAGGTACAAACTGTGGAAAAGCACTTTCTTTAAGAGCGGTTGCCAAGCTTCTAAGAAATAACGATTTTCTGAAATACCAGCAAATATTTTTTCACCAAATCTTGATGATACGTGGTGGTAATGACAAGTTACACAAATCCCACTTGACTCACCAAATTTGTTCTTCTAGGTTGAAGCATTCGTTTACAGTAGCAGTTTTTTATTTTTAGGTTTCACTCTGTTTTCTCCTATATAGATAGATGAATTTGGAACTCTAAATCCAACATGGTTTGTAGTAGCTCTTTGAAACTTGACAAAATAAATGAGTTCTCAGTTTTGTTTCTATGGTTTGTTTCCTCTTCAAGAAGCCCTAGGCACACACCGTGTAAAAGCACTTTCATTGAAAGTGGTTCCCAAGCTTCCAAGAAATATTGATTTTCCGCAATACCAGCAAATATTTTTTCACCAATCTTGATGATACGTTTTGTTAATGACAAGTACACAAATCCCACTTGGCTCACCAAATTTTCTTTTTCTAGGTTGAAGCGTTCGTCTACAGTAGCAGTTTTTATTTTTAGGTTTCACTCTGTTTTCTCCTATATAGATAGATGAATTAGGAACTCTAAATCCAACATGGTTTGTAGTAGCTCTTTGAAACTTGACAAAATAAAGGCGTTCTCATTTTTGTCTCTATGGTTTGTTTCATCTTACAGTAGCCCTAGGCACAGACTAGGGAAAATCACTTTCATTGAGAGGGGTTACCAACCT